>NC_134883.1:32603763-32613763 GCF_041734735.1 Babylonia areolata
ACAGCCGAAACCTCCTTGGCAGTCACGTGGGAGACGATCACGTGGTGTGCAGTGCACAGCTGTCAGCCGGCTAAACTATTCACCCTCCCACCCAGGAGAGCTCTCAAGGAAGCTCACTCGTGTCTATTCTAGACGGGTTTTATGCGAGTTGCCTCCCTCAGCGGTTGCTGTCTTTCAGATTTTGGGAATCGATGGTTGTGTACGTGGATGTGTTTTTTTTTGTTTTTTTTGGCAAGTTGTGTGACGGGGTATGGTGAAAGCAGAATTCATGCGCATTAACCACAAGGGAGATCATTCTGGTTATCATAATCTTGGATACATATCTATGCATTGAGTAATACACGTGTACACAAAGAAAAACAGCACCAACAAAGAAACAAAAGAAGAGAATATAATTCAGAGGGCAGGAGATGACAGACACTACAGAATGAATGAAGTGGATGGAGATAAATTGATGATGAGAAGGATAATTCGTGAATAAAGGAATGAATGAACAAGAGAAGAAAGGAAGAAGGAAAGAATCAAGACAGCAAAACAGTAAAGGAAGTAAATGAATACGCGTGTCAGTTTCCTTGAAAGGTTTAGCTGTGTATTCACACATTCATACATCCATAATCATGCGCCTCGCCACATCCCTGATACAAGCTCCCTGATAACCTCCGTCATTCTGATTCCCTCGCATCTTTTAAATCTCGTCTCAAAACTCACCTTTTCCCTCAGCAATAAATTCAAATGTGGCAGGTCCACTTCCTTTTGCGTTAGCTGTGCTTGACTATGTGTGTATACATATGTATTCGTACTTAACTACATGCATGTATGTGAATGTGTATTGTGTGTGCGTGTGTTTATGTAAGTTTGTGCCTGCCTATGTGTGCGTATGTGTTAGGGTAGCTGTTAGATACACATGTATGTTAAAATGTATGTATGCAGTGTGTGTGTGTGTGTGTGTGTGTGTGTGTGTGTGTGTGTGTGCGTGCGTGTTAGTGTGTGTAGTCACATTTTGGTGTGTGTATGTAACATTGATGTAATGTTTTATGTTAACAAAAGCGTTTTTGTAAAGCACCTAGAGCAGATTTCTGGATAGTGTGCTATATAAGTATCCATTATTATTATTATTATTATCATCATCCACTAAACTATTTGTCCCACTCACTGGGGACGGAATGGACACCAGGTGAATGAAGGTTGGCAGGAGATGAGCTCTCAAACAACAGCCCCACTCAGTGGACAACACACTGAGACGAACAGAGGTGAATTTAGCCACTTACTTGCTCTCGCCTCCCCTTCAGTGCTGGAAAAAAAGTATAAATTGGTGTTTCGAGTCATATAACTTTCAGAAACAATAAGCCTAAAACTGAGAAAATGGTCTGGAGATATACCACTCTACATAAACTGTGTGATTTTTTTAGCCTTCCAGTTATTTCCCTTCATCAGTGACGTTACTGTGCATTTTGGTGATACGTTCTGGGGCACTCAAGGAGTTAAGGTCAAGTTTTTCAGGTGCTGGTGTCTTGGTGTTGGAAGGTTTAGAGGAGATGTGTGTGGGAGGGGGCGGGGGGGGAGTGCGGGGTGTCTGTCCGGGTGTGAGGTCCATTTGGCGCTCCAAGGGGCGGACGTGGACTTCAAGCGGTGTAAACAGGAAAATAGATCAACAAATAAATGAATAAATAGATGAATAGATAAATTAATTAATTATTTAACTAATTTATAATAAGAAAAAGAAAAAGAAGAAGAAGAAGAACACTAATGATAGAAATAAAATGCAGGCTTATGTTGTGCAGCACCCCCATCTCAGATGGGGCTCATCGCGCTTTACAATAGAATATACAAATTGAAGACAGGGTGACGTAAAAATATGTACGAGGTCAACACAGTCTCACAAGATACTCCATCAGGAAAACAGCAACGCCAGGGTGGAGCAGATAAATCCCATTAGATGAGCAGCCCGGTGTCCTCGATGAAGGCTGCCGTCCATCGCAGCTCCTCCAGGGTGCCGTACAGTTTGGCTTCCACTGCTGTCGGTGTTGGCCAGTACTTCCTCCTGGATGCTGCATGCGTTCTACAGTCTTGAAGGATGTGGTCGGTTGTCATTGGTCTCTCACCACAAGGGCACTCTCCACTCTGTCCAAATTTTGTGTGCATGTGGTGGAGCAGGCGGTTGTGTCCAGTCCTCAGGCGGAAGATCTTGACCTGTTCCCGTCGTTCCAGAAAATTGCATCTGTCTTCTGGGTTTTTTTGGGGGGTGCTGGAGGCGCCACTTTATTCCTTGCTGTGCCTTGATGATTGTCTTGATTTCATCGTATGACACCAGTTTGTTGGTGCAAGACACTGCTTTACCATGTCTGGATGACAGGGAACAAACATCCAGAAAGACAGCCTTTGCTTGACACTGGGATCATAGACCTCTACATCGACAGGCGTAATAGCCGGGTGGTTCGAGCGTCGAATTTTCAATCTAAGGGTCATTGTGTCGAATCCCGGCTGCACCTACTTGGGTAAGGGTGGAGACTTTTTCCGAGGTTCCAGGTGAACATGATTATGCGCAGACCTGCTAGTGCCTGAACATCGTGTGTATGCACGTGTGGAGCATCGAATACGCACGTTAAATATCCCCTGATATATGTCAGTGTTCGGTGGGGTAAGGAAACAAGAACATACCCAGTATTCATACCCCCGAATATGGAGCATGCTGCCTACACGGCGTGGCAAATAAACAAAAGCTCATACACGCAAAATCTCCAATCGAACGTCAGAGCTGGAGGCCACAAACGCAGAAAAAACACGAAGAACTCTCGTCAGGTCTAAAGATCTCTGGACAGCGTTTTGAACTGCCGGACGTCAAAGCCTCCACTACAGAGACGTATACAAAGGACAGACCTGCTGTCAGTTGCCATTGCTACAGACACAGTGGGACAACGTCACCTAGAACTATGCTGTCTAAAGACAAGAAGGGGGCAGTCAGTTGAGCTGATTAGATTGGATTACCCACATCAAATAGCTGTCATGAAAAAAAAAAAAAAGTTTTAGAAAAAAAATTGCTGGTGCAGTGTATTTTGCCAAGTCTTAGTCCACGTTTTCGTTTCTACAAGAGAGAATATTTACTACCAGATTTTGTTCTGGAATTTGATAAGATCATTCTGACATACTGCAGTTGCGATGGATATTCTTTTTTTTTTTTTGCTATTCACTGAGCAGTGGAACAAAATGAAGTTGTTGTTGTTGTTGTTTATCTCGGTTTCGATTTTACAAGACGGACAAACAGCATCTCTGTTTCATATAAAAACCATCACTTGCAATTCCTGCGTTCACTTACTCTTAGTGGAAATCTTATTATCTCTGTCCCATTTAATTTTTATGAAAATAAAGACGTTTTTTTTTCTGTTTGGAAAACATGTTTAAAATACACATTAGAATTTGTCATTATTTTCAATTAGCAAGATCAAAACTCCAACCCCCTACCCCCCCCCACCCCTCCTCCGATCCCACACCCTCACAGACTCTGTATTGGTAGCTGAGCGGGGATACCCGCCATGCAGGTACTAGGTATCCCCAATAAAGATAACTTTATGCTACATTTCTATATCAGTGTCTCGGTTTCTTAAAAAGCTGAAAGAGTCTGTCTTTCTTTATCCGGTGGGGACAGGGAGAAGAAGATGGAGAAGGGGAGGTGGGGGGGGGAGGGTTAGAGGAGGTGGGGCGGAGGGGGGTGGAGGTGGGGGAAAGAGCTGAGCTTGATTTGCATAACGTGCTGGGCAGACTTACTTAGACTCTTGTCTTGTCGACTTCTTTATTGCAAAGAGGAATCGACTGCTAAGTCTCTTATTATCCGGATTCGTGGGAAAGAGAGTGAGAGGAAGAGGGCACGGTGAAGGAGACATGCAGGGTGTGTGTGTGTGTGTGTGTGTAGGGGGGGGGGGCTGTGAAGAGGGGCAGAGAGATGAATAGAGAGAGAGAGAGAAAGTGGAGGGTGGTGGTGGTGAAGAGGGACAGAGAGACAGATAGAGAGAGAGAAAGTGGAAGGTGGTGGTGGTGAAGAGGGACAGAGAGAGGGATAGAGAGAGAGAAAGTGGAGGAGGGGGGGGTGAAGAGGGACAGAGAGACAGATAGAGAGAGAGAAAGTGGAGGGGAGGGGGTGAAGAGGGACAGAGAGACAGATAGAGAGAGAGAAAGTGGAGGGGAGGGGTGAAGAGGGACAGAGAGACGGATAGAGAGAGAGAGAGTAAGTGGAGAGGGGGTGAAGAGGAACAGAGAGACGGATAGAGAGAGAGAAAGTGGAGGGGAGGGGGTGAAGAGGGACAGAGAGGCGGATAGAGAGAGAGAAAGTGGAGGGGAGGGGGGGTTGAAGAGGGACAGAGAGACAGATAGAGAGAGAGAAAGTGGAGGGGAGGGGGGGTTGAAGAGGGACAGAGAGACAGATAGAGAGAGAGAAAGTGGAGGAGGGGGGGTGAAGAGGGACAGAGAGAGAGATAGAGAGAGAGAAAGTGGAGGGGAGGGGGTGAAGAGGGACAGAGAGAGGGATAGAGAGAGAGAAAGTGGAGGGGAGGGGGTGAAGAGGGACAGAGAGACAGATAGAGAGAGAGAAAGTGGAGGGGAGGGGGGTGAAGAGGGACAGAGAGACGGATAGAGAGAGAGAGAAAGTGGAGGGGAGGGGGGTGAAGAGGGACAGAGAGACGGATAGAGAGAGAGAAAGTGGAGGGGAGGGGGGGTGAAGAGGGACAGAGAGACGGATAGAGAGAGAGAAAGTGGAGGGGAGGGGGGGTGAAGAGGGACAGAGAGACGGATAGAGAGAGAGAAAGTGGAGGGGAGGGGGAGGGGTGAAGAGGGACAGAGAGACGGATAGAGAGAGAGAAAGTGGAGGGGAGGGGGAGGCGTGAAGAGAGACAGAGAGACAGATAGAGAGAGAGAGAAAGTGGAGGGGAGGGGGAGGCGTGAAGAGAGACAGAGAGACAGATAGAGAGAGAGAAAGAGGAGGGGAGGGGGGTGGTGAAGAGGGACAGAGAGACGGATAGAGAGAGAAGAGGAAAGTGGAGGGTGAGGAGGTGAAGAGGGGACAGAGAGACGGATAGAGAGAGAGAAAGTGGAGGGGAGGGGGATGAAGAGGGACAGAGAGACGGGATAGAGAGAGAGAGAAAGTGGAGAGGGGGTAGAGAGGGACAGAGAGGACGGATAGAGAGAGAGAATGGAGGAGGGGGAGGGGTGAAGAGGGACAGAGAGACGGATAGAGAGAGAGAAAGGGGAGGGGAGGGGGTGAAGAGGGACAGAGAGACGGATAGAGAGAGAGAAAAGTGGAGGGGAGGGGGGTTGAGAGGGGACAGAGAGACGGGATAGAGAGAGAGAATGGAGGAGGAGGGAGGGGTGATGAGGGACAGAGGAGACGGATAGAGAGAGAGAATTGGAGGAGGGGGAGGGGGTGAAGAGGGACAGAGAGACGGAAGAGAGAGAGAAAAGTGGAGGGGAGGGGGTGAAGGGAGTGTGAGTGGGACAGAGAGAAGGATAGAGAGAGAGAGAAAGTGGGAGAGGGGGTGAGATGGGACAGAGAGAGGGATGGAGAGAGTGAGAAAGTGGGAGGGAGGGGGTGAAGAGGGACAGAGAGAGGGATAGAGAGAGGGACAGAGAGACTGATAGAGAGAGAGAAAGTGGAGGGGAGGGGGGTGAAGAGGGACAGAGAGACAGATAGAGAGAGAGAGAAAGTGGAGAGGGGGTGAAGAGGGACAGAGAGAGGGATAGAGAGAGAGAGAAAGTGGAGGGGAGAGAGGGAGGTGAAGAGAGACGGATAGAGAGAGAGAGAGAGACAGATAGAGAGAGAAAGTGGAGGGGAGGGGGTGACGAGAGACAGAGAGACGGATAGAGAGAGAGAGACAGATAGAGAGAGAGAAAGTGGAGGGAAGGGGGGTGACGAGAGACAGAGAGACGGATAGAGAGAGAGGCAGAGAGACAGATAGAGAGAGAGAAAGTGGAGGAGGGGAGGGGTGAAGAGGGACAGAGAGACAGATAGAACAAGAACAAGAACAAAACTTTAATCTCCAGGCCTCCGGCCCCTAGAAAGAGGTCAAAAGTACACAATATGGTGATCACTCAGCCACAACAAAATGTAAAATACGTACTAACTTAACCTGTAGAACAAAAGTGCTTCTCGTGCATAGTAAATTAATTCTAACTTTCATCATTGTTGTCACAGAATTCCTGTCGTATCTTCAGGGCATTAAATATATAAATGCATAGTTTACGAATACTGTAAACAGAACCATTCTTCATCAAGTGAACATACGATTGACCTTCAGAGTTCAGATGATTTTGCCGCAGGTTATTGTAAAGGACACAATTGTTTATAAAATGGTTTTCATCTTCGATTACATTACAACGTTTACATGCGTAATTTGAATTACATTTGAATGTTCTTCTAAAAAATGATCCATTTATTGGGAGCAAACCAAGCCGTAATTTTACTAAACAGTCCCTAAAACACTTTTTATCCACATATTCAAAATATTGCTCACACTGAAAACCAGTTTTAAACAGTCTGTAGTTATGATATATATCTTTAGACTTTACTGACTCGTCCCACTCCTGCATAAATATATCTTTCATTCTTTGCTAAATAATGACAAAAATGTTTGCTCACAACCAACGCCTTGTTGGAACTAGACATATCCAAACCAAAGTCTAAATAAAGTGTTTTTTTTTACTTATGACACCCAGCATTTTTTTCCCCTTTCGTCTAAGTTAAACAACATCAAATATGCCTGTCTGGGTAATCGGTGCACATTCATATTCAGCAACCTTAACCAGTACTTGATAGCACAGAGAGACAGATAGAGAGAGAGAGAGAGACAGAGTGACAGATGGAGAGAGAGAGAAAGTGGAGGAGGGGGAGGTGTGAAGAGGGACAGAGAGACGGATAGATAGAGAGAGAGACAGAGAGACAGATAGAGAGAGAGAGAAAGTGGAGGGGAGGGGGTGACGAGAGAAAGAGAGACGGAGAGAGAGAGAGAGAGAGAGAAAGTGGAGGGGCGTGAAGAGGGACAGAGAGACGGAGAGAGAGAGAGAGAGACAGACAGAGAGACAGAGAGACAGAGAGACAGAGAGAGAGAATGGAGGGGGGAAAGGGTCGAAAATATTTTATAATCATGATAATAGAAATAATGATGTAGAAAATAGAAAAATAAATGACGATAATAACAATAGTGATAATAATAATATCTTAATCTATAAAGCGCCTTTCCATGTAGAACATGCTCAGTTGCGCTGTACAATGTAAATACTAACGTTTAAAACATGCATTTAAACACTAACATGAAAAAAAAAGAAAGAAAAAAACTTACATGCATAGCCCTTTACAGTCAGCTGATCAAACACTTTAGCACAAATGTACACACACACACACACACACACACACACACACACACACACACACACACACACACACACACACACACACACACACACACACACACACACACTCACTCATCACACACACACTCATCACACCCGACATACACATCACTCGAAAAAGCCTAAACAACGGAATATCATATCACAATACTTGAAAACCCTATCACAGTACTTAAAAATATTCCCGATAATTATCACAATAAACAAAAACCATGTCACAATAACTGAAAATTCATTTCCAACTCTTAGCACTGGTCACACACGTCACAATATAATAAAAAATCTACATTCTAAAATGCAACATTTAAAAGCAGTCACACACACCCTCCCCTCAACACATCACCATACACAAACGGGCACTCGTTTGTATGCACCATGCTAAGTGAAGTAGAAATAGGTGCGTCTTTAAATTCTTTTTGAAAGTATAAAGACACTGGGTGTTTCTGAGGATCAGAGGCAGGACCAAGTTCCAGACTGTTGGGGGCAAAGACAGAGAAAGATTTTCTGCCAAAGGTCTCATGTGAGAACCAATATACATACATATTATCTATATACATATGTCTATATCTATATCTATATATACATGCGTTCACACAGACCCGACATAATGCAATACAACAAAACGTACGCGCGTGCGCACACACACACACCGCGCGCGAGCACACACACACGCACACACACACACACACACACACACACACACACACACTCGTGCGCACGCGCGCGGAAGAAACCTCTCTACAGGACGGATCCCCTCTTCTGATACGGACTCGGCCATTAAACAGAGCGAAACAATTTCACGCCTGAGCGATTTGATTGGTCGTTGTCTGGTCCGGGCCGCCTTCTGATTGGCTGTTTTGGTGAGTGGGCTCAATTAACCCGTTGTCGCCCTTGATCAACCGGCGAGCATAGAGGAGTGTGTATGTGTGTATGTGTGGATTGCGGGGTGGGGATTGGGGGGGTGTCGGTTGAGGGAGGGAGAGAGTGCCAGTAGTTGGGTGAGAGCTTTAAGACAGTCAACAAGTTTCATGAGGTGATATGATGAGATGAGTTTGTGGAACGGGATTTTTTTTTTAGGAGAAGGGTTTTTGTGGGGTTGTTGAAGAGGGAGAGGGGTGTTTGTCTGTGTGTGTCCGTCTGTTTGATGTAGTGACTTCAGACTCCAGTCGCTCTCTCTCAGTCTCTGTTTCTGTCTGTCTGTCTGCCTGTCTGTCCGTGTGTGTGTGTGTGTGTGTGTGTGTGTGTGTGTGTGTGTTCAGAGTGATGTGTGGTATTGTTTTTATATAGGAAGTGTTGTGATGACCATTGTAGACGTCTCGGCTTTTAACAGCGCAAATGAACGTGTATCTTCTTCTTTTTTTTTTTTTTTTTTTTTTTTTTTTTCGTTTTGTTTGTTGTTGTTTTTTGTTTGTTTGTTTGGGTTTTTTTGTTTAAACAGTCTTTTTTTGTTTTTTTGGAAAGATGTGTACCTTCTCTGTGAGATACACCATCGGAGAGGCCTCTTCGTGGCCCTTAAAGTAACATGATTTTGTGTTGATGTCATCATAAAGGGAAATTCGGTTCTGACCCTCTTCTGCCCGCTCCCCCTTCCTAGCGCTTCAATGCCTTGTATCGATTAGTCTTCGTCAGTCAACCCGAATTCCTCTGCAGTCACACTTCTGCCTGGAAGTATTGAGTCACTCCAGACTGGAACAAATTGCTGGTCTGAGACCAGTCAAACAAACGGCCTTGGGGAATGTGGTCACGGGTGAGCGAGTTTTCAACATTTGAAAAACATCCCCAGGGACTGATGAACAACCCCGGTTACCTCCCTTTCCCTGTCCCCTCCCTCCCTCCCCTCCCCCTCCCCCCTCTCTCTCTCTTTCTCTCCTCGGAGTTTCATCAATATGTAAGCATTCATTCAAATGTAGAAGAAGTCCTGCACTGCAGTTAGTATGTCCATTATGTAAGTCAGCTGAAGAGAATGAATCACAGTTTGTGTTTCTTTGCCCTGCATATTGTGATCTCAGAGAAGAATTCATGTTAAGAAAATATTATCGTGATCCATGTATATTTCGGCTGAGCCTTTTGTTTTCATTATCCCACAAAGAGATGATATGGAATTTAAAACTATATTAATTTTATATAATGCCTTAAAAAAGACGTGGAGTTGCTGTTAGTTAGTAATATATATTGCTTGATGAGATGTTTTCTTTGTTTACGATTACGATTGCAACTTACTTGTTCAGGTTCCTTCAGAATGGGCCGACGGTCTTTTGAATAAATAGCATTTCATCATTTCATTTTTATTTCTCTCTCTCTCTCTCTCTCTCTCTCTCTCTCTCTCTCTCTCTCTCTCTTCCCTGTCCAATACTCACACCCATCCACCCACCCCCACCCCCCTGCGTTGGTATTGAGTGGTTGATGAAATATTCCCCCTTCTTTATATTTAGGGTGTGTTACGGATAGGAAATGGAGGGATAGTTGGTAGTGATGGAGGTGGGGGTGATGGCTGGGTTTTTATTTTTGTTTGTTTGTTTGTTGTTGTTGCTGTTGTTGTTTTTTTGTTTGGTTGGGGTTTTTTTTTGGGGGGGGGGGGTCCCTCTGTCTGTCTGTCTGCCTGTCTGTC
>NC_134883.1:32621263-32631263 GCF_041734735.1 Babylonia areolata
TTTAGTAATAATAATAATAATAATGGACACTTATATAGCACATTATCCAGAAATCTGCTCTAGGTGCTTCACAAAAACGCTTTGTTAACATAAAACATTACATCTATGTTACATACACACACCAAAATATGACTACACACACACACACACACACACACACACACACACACACACACGCACACACACACGCACACACACACACACACACACACACACACACACACACACACACGCACACACACACGCACACAAACACACACACACACTGCGTACATACATTTTAACAATACATGTGTATCTAACAATACATGTGTATCTAACAGCTATTAGTAGTAGTAGTAGCAGCAGCAGCACCAACAGCAGCAGAAGTAGCAGTAGTAGTAGTAGAGCAAGGAAATGAAGGACAATAACTAGTAGACGAATAAGGAAGGAAGGAAGGAGGGAAGGAAGGAAGGAAGGAAGGGAAGATGCCGGAAAGACAGCAAGCAAAACAACGAGAAAGAAAAAAAAACCCCACACGAATAAATAAAGAGAAAGAAAGAATAGAAGGGGGAAAAAAAGTGGGAGAGGGAGCGGGGGGTGAGAGAATCATTTTCTCTGGGCCTTTTTTTTTTTTTTCCACTGCTTTTGCCAAGAAGAAAATAGCATCCCCACAGGACTGAGCAAAGCGCAGAATCGTGCACGCACTCCACGTGCAAGCGATGAAAGCAAGTTTACTCCGTTTTCAAAATCTGCACGAGGCTTTCATCTGGACCGGGCTAAATTTCGCCCGACGGGCCACATTAGCTGATTATTGGCCAACTGAATGAAAGGGTGATAACTCTGCTTCCTTAGAGAGACAAGCAGTTGAAGGGGTGGGGTGGGGGATAGGAGTGGGTCGATACATATTAATAAAGTCCTTTTCACTTTCTTCACGGCTGTTGTCTGCTAAAAGGTTGTAAAGGAATAGTTGGGAATGGGGAAACAGTTTGCATTTTCAATACTTAAATGGAACACGAATTTGGCCGGTTTTATGGCTAACACGAATATGCTTCGTCCAATACTTTTTGAAACAAATAAATGTGTATCTTGAGAGAAAAAAAAAGAAGAGAGTATTTGAATGTGATGCATCGTGGCTATTTTGTGTAAGGTTGTGAAGTAACAAACACAGATACTCGCATTCGCTTTTGGATGACTTGTCAAACAGACCGAAACGAATTCGTTGAAAAGTACTGTTCAGGGACTTTCTAGAAAGAAAAGAATAACAAACAAACAAACAAACAAAACACTGCTGTGTAGGGACTGTCCAAAAAAGGATTTTGGTTCAGTTCCATAGAATTTTTTAACCCGAATTTACGGAAGAAGAGTTCAAGCATACTGCTGAAATGTTAACAAGACAGACAGTTTCAAGTTATGAGTACAAGATGTGGAAAACTTGCGTGTTTGTTCATGCCATCTTGCCAGAAGAAAGCACATGCCGCAGCACGATGATCTGACTGCCGCATCTTTTGCTAACGGTGAACGTGATGAGCCTACATTTCCCCTTAGCGCACGTAAAAGAACTCACGGCAACAAAAGGGTTGTTCCTGGCAAAATTCTGTAGAAAAATCCACTTCGATAGGAAAAACAAACAAACAAAAAACAAACAAAACCAAAAAAACTGAACGCAGGAAAAAAAAAAAAAAAATGGGTGGCGCTGTAGTGTAGCGACGCGCTCTCCCTGGGGAGAGCAGCCCGAATTTCACACAGAGAAATCTGTTGTGATAAAAAGAAATACAAAACACAAATACAAATTTTGCATCACCCAACACCCGTCGTCTCCCACAGCTCCTTCCAACAGTTGATGTGAGGAGGAGGAGGAGGAAGTTGGCAGAATGGGGAAGACGCTCATCTGCCATTTCAGTGCCTGTGAGGGTCTGGGTTCGAATCCCACCCTCACCCTGTCCTTCCCAACTTTGGAAAAAAACAAACTGAGCGGCCAGTCATTCGGATGAGAAGATAATCAGAGGTCCCGTGTGCAGCACTCATTTGGCACACTGGAAAAGAACCCACGACAAAAAAAAGAAAAAAAAGAAAGAAAAAAGAGTTGTCCTTTGGCAAAATTCGGTAGAACAAATGCCTTCTGATAGGTGCACACACACACACACACACACACACACACACACACACACACACACACACACATATATATAGAGAGAGATACGCATGCACCCAAGGCCTGACTGAGCGCGTTGGGTTATCCTGCTGGTCAGGCATCTGCCTAACAGATGTGGTGTAGCGTATATGGATTTGTCTGAACGCAGTGCCGCCTTGGAAAACTAAAACTGATGTGACGTTATATTTGACCTCTTTCTGTCTCCTTTCTTTACAGCCTAACCCAGTCTGGCGGCTCCCTGTGTTGAGCCTTTCATCAATATAATTGCTTTAATATGCATAGTTGTTGTTTTTTATATCATTTTGATTGCTTTGGTACGCATGATATGTGTTCAGTTTAATGCACTTACTGATTTGCAAGGGTTTAAGAGCATGAAGCTATTCCACTTCCAGCTAGTCCCCATGAAAGTTTTGCTATTATCATATTTTCAACAACAACAACAATAATAATAATAATATGATAGTAATGTTGATAATGATAATAATGTTGATGATGATGATGATGATGATGATGATGATGATGATGATAATAATAATAATAATGATAATAATGATAATAATGATAATAATAATAATAATGATGATAATGAGAGCACAACCACTACTATCACTACCATTGCTACTTCTGTGATCATAATAATTCCACACATACTTTTTTTTGATAAACTTCAGCTCATGTACATACACAAATATGTTTTTTCAAAAGAGAAAAAAGAAAGGAAAAGAAAAGAAAGAAAGAAAAAAAAAAAAATGCTGCACTTAACGTGAGCGTAATGCTTACTGAAAACCCTGCACGAAATGCAATCTTCCCACCATTTTTATTTAACTCCTTACCACTTTTATTTAGTTTGGTTGATTCGATCTATGTGTCCTATCCCTTACATTCATTTCACTCATTTCATTATTCCTCACTTACACGATTCTGTTTTCTTTTCCATTTCTCTATTTCATTCACCCTTTTTTTTCTTTTCTTTTTTTTTTTCGTCGAGTCTTGAACTGGAAGGAATTAACGTCACTACGCATGTGCAGACAATGGAATCTGGCAGGCTTTTCGTGTGCCCCAAGCTGATGATGAAAGCTGATTTTTCTGCCAGCCAGGGCTGACCGTTTCAATAAAGCCACCCAGATCTTCTTGGACAGCTCTAATGCACGTTCCAATTGCTCGCTGGAGGGACCCGGATTTAAAGCGAGGTTACTCTGGCTGGTAGGAGAGGGGAGGAGGGGAGGGAGTGGGGGACAGAGGTGTGGTGGAGCGGTGGGAAATCTATAATAGGAGGGTGGGTTTCTTACCTCCCTTGGCGTTGACCCGTCGTGGAGGAGGGTGGAGCGAGGAGGGTGAAAGAAGCTGGACAAGCGAAACGTTTTAACGTGTCGGTTCGTTTGTTTTTTGGCTCAGTAGAGTTGTGTGTTTTTTTTGGGGGGGTTTGTTGGTTTTTTTGTTGTTGTTGTTGTTGTTGCTGTTTTTTGGTTGTTTTTGTATTTTTTGCTGTTGTTCTTATTGTTGTTGGTTAAATCTTATTTTCTTCTTCTTCTTCTTCTTCTTCTGCGTTCGTGGGCTGCAACTCCCACGTTCACTCGTATGTACACGAGTGGGCTTTTACGTGTATGACCGTTTTTACCCCGCCATGTAGGCAGCCATACTCCGTTTTCGGGGGTAATCTTATTTTCATTGTGGATATGTTTTGAAAGAATTGATTGCATGAGTGAGTTTGTAAAAAGGACTTATTGTTCGTTCATTGTCTTACTAAACTTTTCTTCTTTTTTTTTTTTTTTTTTTTTTTTTTTTTTTTGCGCCTGCGCTGCTCTTTGCATTTTTTGTGTAATGGTTTGATTGTGCGTATATTTTTATATCCATGTGGCCCTGTGGAGTTTTCTGGAATTAAAGTTTCACTGTTCATTGTTGTCTCAATTGCTGATGCCAGCAATAAGAGAAAATCGCCAGAAGTCTTTTTTTATACTTAATATACTCGCTGTCCACGATCCTGTGTTGTGGTTTCCTTTACAGCATTTTTTTTTTCACTTCCATTTTCGCGAGCAATGATACGCGCGCACGCACACTGTACGTTCTGCTCGCTTTTATTCTCTTTCGTCTCTGATCCCATCTGTTTCTTATCTTGTGTGTGTGTGTGTGTGTGTGTGTGTGTGTGTGTGTGTGTGTGTGTGTGTGTGTGTGTCTGTGTGTGTGTGTGTGTGTCTGTGTGTCTGTGTGTCTGTGTCTGGCTCTGTCTGTGTGTGTGTCAGTGGTTGCAGGTGGTAGTAGTGTTATTATTAGTGGTAGTGTTTTCACTTATCTTCTTTTCACATACGTGACATTAGACGAGATTGTGTGTGTGTGTGTGTGTGTGTGTGTGTGTGTGCGTGCGCGCGTGTGTGTGTGCGTCACACAGCACGAAATTAAACAACAAATACTTTTACTACTTTTACTACTACTACTGCTACTACTACTACTACTATTACTACTACTACTACTAACCCTGCTGCTACTACAACTGTAAAGGCCTGTGTGTCTAAAATCTGAAAACATCGATGGTCACGCAGAACAAAAAATGCTTGTTGCATCGCCGTACATTTTCATGGTTGTTCAGATTGTCGTTTTTGATCCGTGTGTGTTAAACACCGTGAGACTACATAATGTCTCTCCCCCCCCTCCCCCCACATAATCACAGAAATCCTATATATGTATGTACATATATATATTATATACATGTATATTATATCCATATGCTTAATCATTTGTTGTATTTTTTCTGTTTTTTTGTTTTTTGTTTTTTCGTTTTGTCGTTGATACCTCGTCCTTTATTTTATTTCATGGTTTATATATTTTCTTTCCTGTTTTCATTTCTAATATATTTTATTCGATGCTGTTTTTCTTTGGTAAAACTTTTGATTGAGCCACATATGGCCCCGCGCGACTGGCTAGGCTCTATAAACAGTCAGCCAGCAAAGTGATAGTCCCAGAGCGCGCGCGTGTTGGAACGAGAGACAGAGATAGAGAGAAGGAGACTCAGGCACGTGCTACTCGTGCTGAGGACACCAAGCGGATTTCCTGCTTCCTGCTAGTTTCTTTCTTCTTTTTTTTTCTTTTTTCTTTTTTTTTTTTTTTTTTTTACTTACGAGGCTGTTTAAATCCTTGTGGACCATCTGAAGTCACGTCCGCATCACCCAGTGGACTGCAGTTGAACCCCGATCAATCAGTATGTCTGGGAGAGTTGGGGGTGGGGGGAAGGGGGTGGAAGAGGGGGGACAGGAAATGTATCCCCCCTCCCCCTTCCCTTCCCCCTCTCACCCCTTTGCAAAGCTGGGATGGGTTGCATGAGACAAACTTACCAGCGCTAAGTTTGCTTAAATAATTGAGAATGTTCCTAACTCCATGGTAAATTCCATATACTTTTGAAACATTTTTTTTTTTTTACCCCGAAGCAAACTTTAGCGCTGCAAAGATCGATCGCCTCGTGGAACCCGGCACAGGTTTTTTTTTTTTTTTTTAAATAAAGAAATTACGATATAGACATCAATTTTTAACAACGCCATTCATCGAAAGATCATCATCTTAAAACTTGATATAGATTTTTTATATGTCCTGAACGAGGTTTGGGTGAAGTGGTCTTTTTTTTTCTTTTTTTCACGTTGTTTCAATTGACCTTTTTATATTGTTTTGGGTTTTCTTCTGACTGGTTATAATAACTGGTGAGTGTTCAGCTTCGCAACAGACCCTTTCCGATCGGCTTGGCTAAAAACAATATGATTTGATTTGAATTGAAGAGGATTGGGAGCGGGGGGGGGGGGGGGGGGGGGGAATAGGAGTGATAGGAAGGGTGGTCTTTTGGAAATATGGAGCACTTTGGAAGTCATGTGTAAAAGAGGTGGTCAAAGCTGTTACGTCAATTAACACTATCCGATACTAATGGTCAGGCATGATGACAACCGTTCGTGCCTGTTATTTATTTCATTACAGCCCCCCCCCTTACTCCTCCCCACCACCCCTTCCCCCCGCACCACCCCCCCCACACACACACACACTCACACACACACCCACAAAAACATATGGTTGTGGTAACTTTTCCACAAGGGTGCAACTTCGATAGAAAACTAGGGGACTTTCGTTGGAGGGACGTGGTGGTGGTCTCCGCTCTGGAGGGGAAACAGGCTCACTCAGTCTGACTTAGCGACTAAGCGATTAAAGGGGCTTAAGTAGGTGGTGTCCTGTGTATATTGAATCAGAACATCCCCGAAAACGGAGTATGGTTGCCTACATAGCTGGGTTAAAAACGGTCATACACGTAAAAGCCCAGTCGTGTACATACGAGTGAACGTGGGAGTTACAGCCCACGGACGAAGAAGGAGAAGAAACCAATAGCAGTGCAGGGTCTCCTCTGGTGTGTGGCCTCCAGGTGACCCAAGATCGATTGTTCCCTGTGAAATGACGGCGCTGAGTCTGTGGCGAAATGAACCCAAGTGTAGCAGTGTATGGGGGTATCTGAACGCACGATGTGGGAGTTATGCAGCAAAACTGAAACAGTGCATATGATAGGGCTGAAAAGACAGAATCTAAAAGGTATTCCAAGTTTGTCGACGGGTGTTGAATCCAGGTAATTGGCTACTGTTTCGGTTGTACGCGTGAATCGGTATCGCCTGCTGATCTTCCTACCTTGTTTTTTTTTTTTTTTTTTTTTTTTACGTTTAGCGGTTGAGGTGTGTGTGTGTGTGTGTGTGTGTGTCTGTGTGTCTGTGTGCGATTGTGTGCGTGTCTGTGTGTGTGTGTGTTCATGTCTGTGTGTCTGTGTGTTTGTGTGTGTGTGTGTGTATGTGTGTGTGTTCGTGCGTGCGTGCGCGCGTGCGTGCGCTTTTTCTCTGCATGCATTTGTGTTCTTATATTGTTTCTGCTGCGAATGTGTCAGCGGTCTGGCCACTATATGACAACCAGATAGCACGCGCCCTTCAGTGTCATTTGATTTTGGTACAGCTGATCGCTGAGTTGTGATGTGTAAACATTGCTTGTTTCAATGCGCGAAGAACGCACACCGCCGCGCGTGGTACAATACAATGCAATACAATACAGTGCAATACAATGCAATGCAATGCAATGCAATGCAATGTGTGGAGTGATGGCCTAGAGGTAACGCGTCCGCTTAGGAAGCGAGAGAATCTGAGCGCGCTAGGTCGAATCACGGCTCAGCCGCCGATATTTTCTCCCCCTCCACTAGACCTTGAGTGGTGGTCTGGACGCTAGTCATTCGGATGAGACGATAAACCGAGGTCCCGTGTGCAGCATGCACTTAGCGCACGTAAAAGAACCCACGGCAACAAAAGGGTTGTTTCTGGCAAAATTCTGTAGAAAAATCCACGTCAATAGGAAAAACAAATAAAAATGCACGCAGGAAAAAAGGGGGTGGGGGGCTGGGGGGGGGCGGGGGGGGGGGGGGGGGGGGCGCTGTAGTGTAGCGACGCGCTCTCCCTGGAGAGACCAACCCGAATTTCACGCAGACATATCTGTTGTGATTAAAAGAGAAATGCAAATACAAATACAATACAATGCAATGCAACACAATAATATTGATAGAGTGCGTTACCAATATGGATGCCAACATTATTTTCTGTTTCTTTCGGTTTCACTTGCCAGTAGGTGTGATTGAATATTATTAAAAAAAAAAAAAGAAGAAGAAAGAAAAAGATTATGGCGGTAAAACAACGTGACGTAGGCAACACCACAACAATGTGGGCAATACATGCAGTGCAGCGCCAAGGCGGCACCTCCGTGCCACACACAACAGTCATAATGACTGTTCTGACACTGTTGGAAAGAGCAGTATGATTGCTGGCACAACAGCAGACACCACAGCCGATCATCAAGGGCCTGTTTCTTCGCACCTCTTTAATACACGTATACACGCACACGCGCGTGCGCACGCACTCACGAACATAGGCACACACACAACCACGTACATATGCGCTAGCACACACACACACACACACACACACACACACACACACACACACACACACACACAAAGACAAACAAACAAATACACACAACTAAGAAATTAATAGAGAGAAGGGAGAAGTTTAATGCAATAAAGCTGTTGTTGAGCCCATTCAGCATTGCGACGCGAACAGAGACAGACACACAGACAGACAGTAGACAGACAGGCAGGCAAAGAAACCGTGACGCAGATAGGGAGACAGAGAGGGACACACACACATACACACACACACACACACACACACACACACACACACACACACACACGGAGAAAAAGTCGGTCAGCCACAATAAATCATTACGTTTTGTGGAGAAAAGCGAGAGGTGGTGGTGGTAGTGGTGGTGGTGGTGGATACTATCAGAGAGAGTGAGAGAGATAGGGATTGGGTTCAGGGGGAGGATGGGGTGGGGGTGGCGGGGGGATACTCAATCAACCGCAATAAATCATCATTTTTCCCTTAGACATGAAGAGAGGAATCCGGTGTGTGATTAGCACATGAGTGGGAAATGGTAGGGAGGTACGAGAAGGGAGGGGGGCCGGGGGGCGGGGGGGGGGGGGCAGGAGGGAGGGAGAATGGAGGGTTCATGGGAAGAGCAGAAGGGGATGTGAGGGAGGGGAGAGGGTTGCGAAGGGCGAGGGGGAGGGCTGGGGGGGGGGGGGGGGGGGGAGAGTGAGGAGTGAATGGAAGAAATCAGGCACGGTTCGCTCCTGATTGGATATGACAATGCTATTCCACCTGGTGTTGTGGAACCGTTTTCAGTTGGCGCGCGCGCGCGTGTGATCTCTCTCTTTCTCTCTCTCTCTGTCTCTCTCTCTCCAAACGCGTGCAGCTGTGGGACGGGTGGGGGGTTGTGGGTTCGGGGGGCGGAGGAGGGAAGAGCGGAGACAGGGGGAAAGGAGAGTTAAAAAAAAGAAGAAAAAAAAAGCGAGAAAAAACAATTGACGTGTGGGAATACAGGGCCTTTCTGATAGCTTCGGAAGAGTTCTTGTTTTGTTTTTTGTTTTGTTTCTCGGCTCCAGTAGCGGGTAGGGTTCTTCTTACCCCTTCTCTCCCCTGGCAGACGGGCGGTAACTCTGGGAGCTGAGCACACTGCGAAGCAGACGACTTCTTTCGGTCATTGGCCTCGGTTGGTTTTTGTTCTTCTTCAGTGGCGAGTTGGTGATCCACGTTTAAAAAAAATATATTTGACGTTTAGCTGGATGGAGGTGGACTGAGTAAGGTATGTAAAAAAAAAAAATGTTTTATGTAATAAGGATTGGTTAGAAAAAAGTTATTGTGTTTATTGAGCAGTTCAACATTTGCCTTTTTATTGGATGCTGCTTTATGGAGTTGGTTTTTTTTTTTTTCTTCTCAATTTTGACGGTTGGTAATTCCCGATGAATGGTTTCTTGGATGAAAGTGGACTAAATGAAGTTGGAGGTTTGTTTAAAGTGTATTGTTGCGTTGTTCTTGTGTCTTTGTAAGGTTTGATAGTTTGAGTCTGTTGACTTCGGTACAGTATAGTAATGGTCATTTACAGTATGCTTATAAGTGAAGCCAGTTCATCAGCGTTTGGTGAATTGTTAATGATACTTGTGTGTGTGTGTGTGTGTGTGTGTGTGTGCCTCCCGCCCCCCCATCCCTCCGCAAAACATCATCAACAACAACACCCCCTACCCCCAAAACAAACTTTTATTGACGTCGCTATGAAAATGCATTATCTTTTGACATCCATATGATTTTTTCCTTTTGTGCCTTTTACTTTATATCACCGTTCTTGCCAGATCGCACCGTAAATATTAGAACCCTTCTTGTGTCTTTTGTGTTTATTGTTGATCAATTGATTTGTTAGATCAAAGCTTACAGGGCCAGTTAATTGTGATTATCGATCACCATCCTGAGACTG
>NC_134883.1:32641263-32668763 GCF_041734735.1 Babylonia areolata
TATTATCATCATTATTATCACATGTTTGTGTGTTTGAAGGCATACATGTATGCTGATACGTATGCATGTATGTGTGAGTGTCAGAGAGGGAGGGAGAGAGAGTTTGCTGTCTAACATGGACCATCATACATGTTTTGATGGATGACATTTTTTTTAATTGAATCTGTTGTAAATCGCGTAGAGCAAAATCATTTGATAAGGCACTATGTATATTAACTAATGATAATAATAATGATAATGATAGTAAAAATGACAATAATACTAATACTAATGTGCAGACCTCCTAGTGCCTGAACCTCCTTCGTGAGTATAAGCATGCGTAAGATGAAATACGCAGCGTTAAAAATCCTGCAATGCATGTCAGCGTTCGGTGGGTTACGGAAACAATAACATACCCAGCGTACACCACCCGAAAAACCCATCATACACGAAAAAGCCCACTCATACTTACGAATGAACGAGGGAGTTATAGCCCACGAAAGCAGAAGAAGAAGAAAGCATGAATGAAAATTTTCGATAGTATATCCACGTAACCCCCTCTTTAAAGCTGACTAACTTGAAGTGGATTGCTTGTCTATAGACTGAACTGCGCTGTGCTGCTATTACGCAGTTTCGGTTGAAGTTTGAGAGAACTGAAGCCAACTTCGCTTTCTCACCTGTTGACATTTCGGTTGTAAAACAGGCACACACGCACACGCACACGCACGCACGCACGCACGCACGCAGTTGTTGCTGACACCTCATGTCTCTTTTTTTTTTAGGGAGGGTGGGGGTGGGGGGGCGGGGTTGGGTTGGTTGGTTGTTTTTTAGCAAGAAGAAGATATCTTGCGAACACCTGCACGCTATAAAATTGGCGTGTGACGACTGGGCGGGCTCCCAGTCCGACAATCTCTGTGTCTGAAGCGCGCTGTGTACATACGCGCACACACACACACACGCACACACACACACGTACGCACGCACACACACACATTACCTGCGCCTGGCAGGATCGTTGAACACCTCGTCACAAAAAGAAAGGTACGGAGTTCCGTTTCGTTGCCAGAATAATCCGGACTTGCTGAGTTTCCCCCAGGGGATCCCCTGGTACACGTGGAAGTACGTGAGAAAATATCATGATTTTTACCCCCTTTCGACATGGCTGCCGGTTACACGAACGCACTCGCATACACACATGCCAACGCGCACACATGCGCGCGCGCGCACACACACACACACACACACACACACACACACACACACACAAACACTACATACGCACACACACACACACACACACACACACACACACACATTCTCTCTCTCTCTCACTCGCGCACACACTCTCACTCACATACACATACACACTCTTACTCACCTCTCTCTCTCTCTCACACACACACACACACACACACACACACACACACACACACACAGAGGCGGGTAGGATCTTGGGTGAATGTGGAAGCTGCTGAAGAACTGATGAATTTGTTTCTATTTTCTTTACTTCATTGTCGTAGAGCGAAGAGAGAGACAGAGACAGAGAGAACAAGAGAGAGGCTTTGGTTTGACTCAGATATTTATTCAGGAAACTATCATGGGGCGTACAAAGACAAAAAAACAGTCTCTGCAGTGCAAACACCACACTTTCCGTGTGGGCCAGATTTTTATTTTATTTTACCATTGACGTATTTTCGGTTCTTCTGTTGATCTCTCTGTCTGTCTCTCTCCCGACACACACACGCGCGCACACGCACACACACACACACACACACACACACACACACACACACACACACACACACACACACACACACACACAAACACACGCACACACAGATGTATGGTGTATTAAGGAGAAAACTTTCGCGTGGCTTGACGTGTTTCTTTACTGATTTTCAAAATTCCCCTTGATTAATTATAGATGATAATCTACGGAGTTGAGGTTTTACATAGTCTTTGTTTTATTTCAATTTGATCGTTATTTTCTGTGATTATTGAATTCTGTTTATTTCATACGTATGTAAAATGCAAAAAGCATAATCAAACATGTTTTAAATACGGCTTTCTACGTGTTTTTTTTTCACTTATTCTTTTTACCACTTTTCTCTGCCTCTGTCCTTTTCCTAATCAGTATTTATCCTTTTTTTTCTTTTTTTGGTCTCCGCATGCATTTTCTCAGAACCTTGTTAATTGGATGGGAATGGACTTGCGCCGTTGCTGCTCTGTATCCTAGCCCCTACCCCCACCCCACCCCTGCCCCTATGGCCTTTTCCATTGGCCTTTAATTACCGAGGGATTGATTACCGCCATTGTCTGCTCATCATCCGTTCATTTCCTGTATGTGTGCATTGTAGATTCAAACGTTCGACTGTTGGCTGCCGTTCTTTCCCTGTCTCTGGACCTTGCAATAGGAATGAATTTCCTCTTTTGCTTCGTAAAGTCTCCACTCTCAGCTCTTTCAAGTCTGGCCTTAAAACCCACCTCTTCCCAAAATAGCCTACCTTCCCTGCCTCTGCCTTGTCTTCAGTTTCTCCAGTTTTAGAGTTATGCATGCGTGTGAATGACTGGTGCGAAAGCGCTTTGATTTTTGTCTCTGCACAAGAATCAGCGCGATATAAGTACCATTATTATTAATTGTATTGGCTCGTGGACGGGGGGGGGGGGGGGGGGGGGGGGGGGGCTGGGACCTTGTCGTGGTTAAAGAGTTAAGGCTATTTGGACGTGTGTTTGTGAGAAGTTCGGGGTTTAGTTGGATTTTTGTTTCTTTGTTTGTTTGTAATGATGGTTGATTTAGCAATGCATTTATCGTCTTTAGATATTTGTTTCAAATTTCACCCCCGCCTCCCCATATACCCGGTTTCCCCCCGACTCATCATCCATCCCCCTCCTCCTCCTGTTCTAAATGATAATACTCAGTTGTAAGCATTAATACTCTAGCAAATTGTCTTTAATCACCGATATGTGTGACGGGACATTAAACAAAACTCTTCCTCTTTTTCGTCTTTTTGACCACCACCTCCACCACCACCACCAAGAGAAATCCAAAGGGAGCGCTAGAGGAGGAGTATGACAGTTAGGAGTGTGGTGATGTGATCAACTTGATATGAGAAAGGTGGTCGTTCTTTATAGGTGTGTGTGTGTGTGTGTGTGTGTGTGTGTGTGTGTGTGTGTGTGTGTGTGTGTGTGTGTGTGTGTGTGACTTGACTTGACTTGACTTGACTTGACTTCATTTATTGTCATAAAATCCCGAAGGATTAATAGACACAACAAAGAACAAAGGGAACAAAGAAATAAACGGTCATCTAATACGCATGCACTGAAATACATAGTTGGCAAGTGTTTTTTGACAGTCATCGCAGGTGAATAAATCACTTGGTTTTAGTATATTGTTTTGTATTTTTCTAGAGATCACATTTGATTGATGATCATACTGCTGTATAGTAGTGATTAGATGGCTTCGCAAATTATGAAATAAGATACACGAATCTAAGAAATGCAATTCATCTTCAACAACTTCACACATAGCACATAACCTCTCTTCTCAGTGGTCAAGAACTCTGCAAGCAATATGAATTCCAACTGGAAATCTGCCCAGTTCGGCTAGAGTTGGCAGATTCATTGTTTTAGAATGTACCCCTAGAAGCAGTTCGCAAAATTTTATATGCATTTGTTCATGTGAATGTTTCGAAGAAATACAATTTCTAAAGAAATCTGTCATTCCTGTATTGAATGAATTGGTAGTTTTTGTTTCAGCCCATGGGAACCAAATATCGGATCCATATGATAATATAGGTAAAACAAGTGAATCAAAAAGCTGCAGTACAATATCCAAACGAATATCAGTTGTGTGTGTGTGTGTGTGTGTGTGTGTGTGTGTGTGTGTGTGTGTGTGTGTGTGTGTGAGCATGTATCATTTGTTGTTTTTGTTGTGATGGTTCTCCTTCATCTTCTAGTTTCGGTCTATCCTTTTTGATTTGTCTCCGCCTTTCTTTCTATCTTGCTGTCATTCTTTGTTTCTTTATTGTTTTTCTTGTTTTTCTTTTTTTTTATCATTGTTATTGTCCTTTCGCCTTCACCCTGTTGTTGTTCTTGTAGTTCTTGTTCTTGTCCATGTTCTTGTAGTTCTTGTTCTTGTCCATGTTCTTGTTGTTCTTGTTCTTGTCCATGTTCTTGTTGTTCTTCTATTTCCACTCCTCCACTTCCTTCTCTTCTTTCGTCTCCAACATTCTTCCGCCATTCCTTCCCCTTCGACATGTCTTAATACAATTTCGTTTTCCTTCTTTTCGACTTTATCTAAAAGAATGACGCTCAACGTGTTACTCGATTAAACAACATCCACGATGATTCTTATACGAGTGGCTGATGGTACTAAAGAACAGTAAAGTAATAGGCATTATCATTTCCATCACCAGCCTTTGATACCATTTGTCATGGAGAACCTGTGATACGGACCAGTCACGGAATATTCCTACAATAGCTGAACCTATTGTGGTAGGAGTAATTGTATGCAATGCTATCATGGCGATAAAGTCGGTACCGTTGAAAAATATGTTGCGTTGGATTGCAAAGGTGTGTAATTCAAAACATCAATGAGAATCAACCAGTTGATGGTTAAAGCTGGTTGCGCCTTGTTATGCGTTATACCATATGTGTATATGTATGTATATGTATACGTGTGCGTGCGTGTGTGCATGCGGTGTGCACGCGCGCACACCCTTGCTTACATGTGTGAGTGTGAAACGCGCACTTTCCCGTGCTTTATGAATAATATTTCTTCTTGTTTTTTTGCAGCCACACACACACTCATAATCCACAGAAACGGAACCCTAAAAAGACCCCTGTGTCATCCAGGGCAGAGAATAAAAAGGATGGAAACTACACAGCACTGTACCCCCATTCCTCGTCTGCCTCCCTCCCCCTCCCACCACCACCACCACCACCACCGCCACCACCACCGCCATCTCCAGCAACAACGTTGATCATAGCAGTGGTAGCTGCTGGTCTCTTACAGCCATCTCACAGCCATCTGTCGTAGCAGTTGTTGCGTGACAGTCTGTCAGTCAGTTCTGGCAGCACCAGGGGACATTGTGATTAATTCAGTAATTAACTGCTCATCCTCTGAACCAATGCGCATGGAAGAAGGGGGAAATTAGTCCCTCACACACCACCAACCCTTTTATTTTTCTTCTTCCGTGATACGCATAAACACGCACGCGCGCTCGCGCATATACACAGACGCGCGCGCAACACACACACACACACACACACACACACACACACACACACACACACACACACTGACTGACTGAAACCATTTATTGTCAGATTAACTGTTTGTTGTACTGACAACACACACACACACACACACACACACACACACACACACACACACACACACACACACGCACACCCTCCCCTTACATCGGCACAAACGCTGGAATACAGGAGTCCATACATGCATTTGTACAGAACACTAGCACACATAAATTCATGATTATATCTACGCGTACACACATATTTCTGCACGCATACAAACACACGCTGAGACATGCGCGTGCACTTACGGAGACAAAGACGCACTCAACGTGCACGCTCAAACCAGTAGAGACAGAATGGTTTGATTAAGATTTCGACAGATGAACATTTAGATGTACAAATACTTGCAACCTCTCAACCCCGTTCTTTCCAGTTACACAACTTCATAAGTTCACACACACACACACACACACACACACACACACACACACACACACACACGAAAAAAAAAAACCCTACTCTCCCACACAACACAACCATCCCAACCCCATCCTCCTACCTCTCTTTCCCACGTGGGAATCAAACTCCATCTCATCACGGGATGAGGAAGAGTGTGTACGGTTCCGTGGCAACGACTTTGGAAGCTGGAGGGTGGTGATGATGATGATGATGATGATGATGATGATGGCGACGACGATGATGATGACGGGGATACAGAGGATGGACAGACAGGGAAGGAGGGACAGGGGGAGGGGAATGTGGGAGGTGCCTCTGCTGTGGACTGCCGGGTTGATGTTTCTTGTTGGAGGTTTTCCGGTAAGTTGGGAGGTTTTGGTTGTGTGTATGGTGGGTGTGTGGGTGTTGATGGTTGAGTGTGTGTGTGTGTGTGTGTGGTGATGGCTGTGTGTGTGTGTGTGTGGTGATGGCTGTGTGTGTGTGTGTGTGTGTGTGTGTGCGCATATGGAAGTGCGGCATGTGTATGTGCGTGAGTGCGTGCTCGTGTATGTCTGCGTATGTGAGCGCGTGAAAGCGGTTGTGTGTAAGGCATATATGTACAGGCTGTTGAATATTGTGTAAAATGACCTTAGAAATATTGAAATATACATGTTATAGATAGTTCATAAGGACCTTATTTCTACCGCGCGTAACATCTGATATTTTTTTTTCTTCGTTTAGCTTGTGTATGTGTGAAAGAAAATTAAAATAAAGATGTTGAAAATGGAAGTGTTGTTTGAAATACACATTTCTTTTTTTTTGTACATTCAGGGGCTGGTGGTGGCTTCAGCAGGCACAGGTATGGGGTGTAACTTTTCCAGTTTTCTTTCCACATTTTTCTGTTTCCCTTTTCCAAGTTCAATAGTCACTCGGATCTTGAGTGACGGATTTCGCCGTAACATTGATTGGTTTGACCGACTGTTGTTGATTTATTTTACACACTGTTATTGGTTGTTGTTGTTGTTGTTTTTTTAATCCTGTGTTCTTAATTGATTTGACCATTATCGATTGTTTAAATCAACTGTTCTTGTATGATTTCACCTTCTGATTTTGGTTGAATTTACTCAGTGTTCTTTTAGAATCAGCAATGACAGCATATTGAATGGTTGTTTATTGATTGAATATTGGTCTATTGATCTGTTGATGATAGAGCTAGTCGCATTTTGAATGGTTGATTGATGAACTTAATGTCGATTTATAGATATATTAACTGATTTCTAAGCATGTTAGCTGAGTGGTTTGTTATATGACGAGATGATGTGAGATTGCCAAGATTGAAGTCCAAGAAAACAACATTCAGTATAAGTTGTGACGTGAATCTCCCACCCTTTTTCTCACCACCCCTTCCCCTCCCCTCCCTCTCTCTCTGTCTACACACACACGCGCACACACACACACACACACACACACACACACACACCACACACACACACCACCTCAAAAGACACAGAGAGGAACACTCCAGCACTGTGTAAATGATGGACGTTGCACGTGCAGGTGACCACGACATGATCCCCAAAGAACTGGCCACCGTTCTGACCGACATGGAAAAAGCAGCCATCGCCAGTGTTGGTGAGACACGGCCACCCCTCTTCCTTCTGTGTGCAAAGCGTCATGACTATGTTGTCATAATTTTATGCTAAAAATGGTCGTTGGATGTGACCAAGCATTGGTTTTCGTCTCCTCTAGACACACTCCCCTTGTGTTCACCTCTATTGGAGTATTCTTGTGGTGTGTGTGCTTGTGGGTCAGCGTTTGCAGTGTCAGTGTGTGTGTGTGTGTGTGTGTGTGTGTGTGTGTGTGTGTGTGTGTGTGTGTGTGTGTGTGTGTGTGCAGGGTGTATTTTGTGGCCTTTTTCTGCGATTTCCTGCGATTATTCATATCTGCAATTGGGCGATACAGGTTTTTTTCCCCACTTCTATATTCTTATATGCTCTTATTTTGTACAATACGCTATTGTATATGTACTGTTTCATGTGAGGCGCTTGGAGCCCATCTATGGGGAGTTCGCGCCACACATGTACAATTTATTATTAGCATTATATGCTGAGGACAGCGCGTGCGTGGAATCACTGTGTATGCAAGGATACATGTCTGTTGGTGACAGAACGACAGTCCTCAGAAATAGGAAGACAGTTCTTCTTCTTCTTCGTGCGTGGGCTGCAGCTCCCACGTTCACTCGTATGTACACGAGTAAGTTTTTACGTGTATGACCGTTTTTTACCCCGCCATGTAGGCAGCCATATTCCTTTTTCGGGGGGGTGCATGCTGGGTATGTTCTTGTTTCCATAACCCACCGAACGCTGACATGGATTACATGATCTTTAACGTGCCTATTTGATCTTCTTCTTCGTACACACGAAGGGGGTTTTCAAGCACAAGTACAAGCAGGTCTACTCATATGCTGACCTGGGAGATCGGAAAAAAATCTCCACCCTTTTTCCCACCAGGCGCCGTTACCAAAATTCGAATCCGGGACCCTCAGATTGAAAGTCCAACGCTTTAGCCACTCGGCTATTGCACCCGTCAGGAAGACAATGGTTTGTGTGGTACTGTGCAGAGTAATGTTTGTGACAGATGGACAGTCCGCAGACACAGCAAGACAGTGGTCTGTATGGCACTGTGTGGAGTAGTGTTAATGTGGAGTGATGGCCTAGAGGTAACGCGTCCAGTCCGCCAAGGAAGCGAGAGAAGCTGAGCGCACTGGTTCAAATCCCGGCACAGTCGCCAGTATACAAATCCCCCCGCCCCACCCCCACAAGACCCCCCTTGAGTGGTGGCCTGAACGCTAGTCATTCGGATGAGACGATAGAAAACCGAGATCCCGTGTGCAGCATGCACTTAGCGCACGTAAAAGAACCCACGGCCAAAAAAAGGGCTGTGCCTGGCAAAATTCTGTAGAAAACCCCTCTTCGATAGGAAACAAATAAAATTAAAAAAACTGCAGGCAGGAAAAACAACAAAAACAACAACAACAATAACAACAACAAAGACAAAAACAAAAACAAACAAACAAAACGGTGGCGCTCTCAGTGTAGCGACGCGCTCTCCCTGGGGATAGCAGCCCGAATTTCACACAGGGAAATCTGTTGTGACAGAGAAAGCGTCATACAAGAATACGATACAATGAGTGACGTGGCGGTGTGTGCCGGTGTTGCTGTTGTCGTTGCAGACGGAGACCCGGACTTCATTGTGGGCATTCGGGGAATGGAAAACCACCCGCTCTGCTTCCGGCTGGAAGGGGAGCCTGGCCACGTGGTCAGACTTCTGCAGGACCCGCAGTCAGGTAGGGGAATGTTTGTATGATGGTGGTGATGATGGTGGTGATGGTGGTGGTGATGATGGTGGTGGTGGTGGAGGTGGTGGTGATGATGGTGGTGATGATGGTGGTGGTGATGGTGATGATGGTGGTGATGATGATGGTAGGTGATGGTGGTGGTGGTGGTGGTGATGGTGGTGGTGGAGGTGGTGATGGTGGTGATGGTGGTGGTGATGATGATGGTGATGGTAGTGGTGGTGGTGGTGGTGATGGTGGTGGTGATGATGGTGGTGGAGGTGGTGATGATGGTGGTGGTGGTGGAGGTGGTGATGATGGTGGTGGTGGTGGTGATGGTTGGTGGTGTGATGGTGATGGTAGTGGTGGTGGTGGTGGTGATGGTGGTGGTGGTGGTGGTGATGGTGGTGGTGGTGTGATGATGATGGTGGTGGTGGTGGTGATGGTGATGGGTGGTGGAGGTGGTGATGGTGGTGATGGTGATGGTGGTGGTGATGGTGGTGGGTGGAGGTGGTGATGGTGGTGATGGTGATGGTGGTGGTGATGATGATGGTGATGGTAGTGATGATGGTGGTGGTAGTGGTGGTGGTGGTGATGATGGTGGTGGAGGTGGTGATGATGGTGGTGGTCGGTGGAGGTGGTGATGATGGTGGTGGTGGTGGTGATGGTGTTGGTGGTGATGATGATGATGGTAGTGGTGGTGGTGGTGATGGTGGTGGTGATGATGATGGTGGTGGTGGTGATGGTGGTGATGATGTGGGTGGTGGTGGTGATGATGATGATGGTGGTGGAGGTGGTGATGATGGTGGTGGTGGTGGTGATGGTGGTGGTGGTGGTGGTGATGATGATGATGATGATGGTGGTGATGATATGGATATTTTGTATAGCGTTTATCCTCGGTCGGAGACCAAGCTCTGAGCGCTTTACAAACTCGGGGTCATTTACACAAAAGGCTGCCTACCTGGGAAGAGCCGATTGAAGGCTGCCATTGGGCGCTCATCATTCGTTTCCTGTGTCATTCCGTCAGATTTCAGGCGCGCACACATACACACTCACAGACATGTAACATTTTACGTGTATGACTGTTTCGTTTATTTACCCCCACGATGTAGACAGACATATTCCGTTTTCGGGGGTGTGCATGCTGGGTATGTTCTTGTTTCCACAATCCACCGAACGCTGACATGGATTGCAGGATTTTTAAAATGCGAATTTGATCTTTTGCGTGCGTATACACACGAAGGGGGTTCAGGCACTAGCAGGTGTGGACATAATGTTCACATGGGGGTTCGGATGACGGTGGTGATGATTATGGTGGTGATGGTGATGATAATGGTGATGATGATGATGACGATGAAGATAATGCTCGTGATGATGAGGATGATGATGATGATAAAAATAGCAATAATAATGATAAATATCATGAAGATAATGACGATTTTGTTTCTTGATATTGATAACAATTGGACTCAAACAGCATCGATCAGATCATAAAAGGGATTAATTATGGGACATTGATGTTATTATTAATCATTCACGTTTAAGCGTATGTACACACACACACACGCACACATGCATACGCGAGCGCACATACGTATATGCGCACACACGCGCGCGCACGCACACACACACACACACACACACACACACACACACTCGCGCGCGCACACATTTACACAAACACACACGCAGATGAAAAAATATACAAATAAATGAAACGATAATTTGAAACAACTGAAATAACGAAAGGCGTGCAGACCCAAACAGTACAGAACCACAAGTCAAGGCTATACCACACCACCACAAAAAGCCAGACACCACCACACACCATGTTGTCCAAGCGGATAAACATCGCACGATGAACCGACGGTCACGTGACAGACACTCCGAATGACTGACGCATGACAAGGGCCGTTACCAGGACTCACAGTGATGCTAGTCTCTGAGAGAGAGAGAGAGAGAGAGAGAGAGAGACAGACAGACAGACAGACAGACAGGGACAGCGACAGACACACACACACACACACACACACACACACACACACACACACACACACACACACACACACACAGATATTCAAAAACTCTATTACTCAAGGATAAAGACTTAAACATTGCCTAGTCTTCCAATCTGTCCTTGTGACAACAAAAACAATAACGATAAGACACAACGATATTATTGATGGTAAATACTACTGCTAATACTACCACTACTACTACTACTACCACCACCGCAGTCTGAGACAGAAAGAGAGAGACTCACTGAAAGAGAGAAAGACTCACTGAGAGAGGGTGAGATAGAGAGGGAGAGAGACTCAGAGAGAGAAAGAGAGAGAGATATATAGAGATTTACTGAGAGAGAGAGACTCACTGAGAGAGAGAGAGGGGAACAACAGCAGGCTGCAGAGAAGAGGGGAAAAAAATCAAAGAACGAAAAAAGGACAGACAGAGAAAACAGGTTGATGCGTAGAGTGTGTTTGACGGCTGGCGGGGAGGGGGTTGGGGAGCGTGTAAGGGTGGCAGGTCGAACTCTGGAAAGCAGCTGTTGTGCCAGACGTTGAAAGTCTTCTGGCGGAAAAGGGGAAGAGGAAGGAAGTGAAGGGGAGAGGTAGGGGTGAAGGGGTTTTTGAAGCTTTTGAGAAAGGAATACAGAATGTGACTGATGATTTCTTTTTTATAAGGGGAGGGGGGAGTGGGGGGGGGAGAGGGGGGAGAGGGAGTGGAGGCGGGGGGGGGGGGGGGGGGGGGGGGGGGCATCCCTTTCTTCAGCGCCGTTTCAATGGCATTAAGCCCACTCTGTTCATCCCCATTCATTTAAAAAAAATGTTTTTATAATTTTTATAATTATTTTGGTTTGTTTGGCCATTGCTGTTTTATTATTGTAATTATTATTGAATGTGCTGTATTCCTTTTTGTCACAACAGATTTATCTCTGTGTGCAATTCGGGCTGCTCTTCTGTCTAGAGCAGAGCGCATCACCATGGCGCAGGCCCACATTTAAAAAATATTTTTTCTGTCCGCAAGAGTATTTCATGAACTATCAAAGTGGATTTTCTTCAACAGAATTTTGCCATCTCTTTTCGTTCCCTGGGTTCTTTTACGTGCGCGAATTGCATGCTGTGCACAAGACCCCGTCTCACCTGAATGATGAGCACACAGATCACCATTCAAGGTCCAGTAGAGCGGGAAGTAGATATGCCGGTCCGTACGTGTGACTCTTACCCGTGGACACGGGCTTCCCAGTCGCGGGTATTACCACTAGGCCACCGCTCTTCCCTAACCCCTCATACACTGCCACGCCCAGCCTCGTCTGTAGCCACGGTCCTCCCAGTGCCAGCAGTTCACAGGTTAACTGACGGGCGCGATAGCCGAGTGGTTAAAGTGTTGGAGTTTCAATCTGATGGTCTCGGGTTTGAATCTCGGTAACGGCGCCTGGTGGGTAAAGGGTGGAGATTTTTCCGATCTCCCGGGTCAACATATGTGCAGACCTGCTAGTGCCTGAACCCCCTTCGTGTTTTATACGCACGCAGAACATCAAATACGCACGTTTAAGATCCTGTAATCCATGTCAGTGTTCGGTGGGTTATGGTGACGCGAAAATACTCAGCATGCATCAACTACGACAGCACGTCGATGTTGGTCGTGTTACGGAAAGAAGGAGAACTGTCAGTGTCAGGTCTCAAAGAGGTTACACTTCACACGAGACACTGCTGCTGAGCCAGTCATTTCGGAGGTGTTCAGTTGTGCTTATTCTGATTCGGATCACTCAGCACACCACCTTCTAAGCCCTCTTACCGACAGCAGGAATTTTATCACGGAGCCAGACTGAGTAAGCCGCTGCCTCCTTCCCTCTCCCACAAACCTATCCACCTCCCTCCCCTACCCCCGCCCCATTCTCGAGAGACACTCCATCCCTCCAACGACAGCCCAACCATGAATCCGCCGACACCGAACACCTTGACAGGAAGTCACCATAATCATGGAAGTGGAGGGGGGCGGGGGGTGGGGGGGTCACACCAAGAGAGCAGGGTATGAAGGGCCGCAGAATTAAGAGACTTTTTAAGTTGGTTTTTTATTAATATGTTGATGCATGGGTCGGGGTAGGGTAGATGACGATACTGCTATGGAAATTCACATGAGTTTAGGACTACCTGACACGACTGCACTCTACGCTTCCTTTCATGACATCTCCCGGTGTCGGCCAGGCCCGATGGAGACAGAAACATATACCTGCACTGCTGGTCAGGAAATTGGAGAAAACCCTCTCAAAGCCGCGTCCAGAAAGTGGGTGTAACTCGACTGTGTGGTCCCAGTCTTCCCCATTTGAGCCCATAGCAAACAACACGGTGGACAGAAACCAGACAAGGGTCTCACGATTTTATGCTTTTGAAGGGATGCAAAACCCATGCTCATACGTATAGTTGTCAGTCGGAGACGCTAAAATTATGGATTCGAGGATAGATAGGAAAATGATATTGGAGTCAGCTCAAAACTAAATGATAAGTGACTTGGATTCTTAATCTTCTTGTGTTTGTCATGGGAGTGGAATAGGTGAGGCACATATGGAGAGAAAGGAAGGAAGGAAGGAAGGAGAGGAGAGAGAGAGATTATTTTTACTTCATGCATAATGGAGACAGTATGAATACCGGCATTCTTATTCTTTTTATTTTTATTTCTTTCTACTGCACGCATACATTGTGTTCACATTGTGTGAATGTGTATGTGTGTTTGTGTGTGTTCATGTGTGTATTCGTGTGTGTGTGTGTGTGTGTATGTGTGTGTGTGCATGTGTGTTTGTGTGTGTGTGCTTGTATGTGTGTCTGTGTGCGTGCGTGCATGTGGGCGTGCGTGCGTGCCGTGCGTGCGTGCGTACTCAGAGTGTGAAACAAACAAGTGCATGCAGAAACCGACACCGACTTCACACACCATCCACCTTGAAAACCAGCAACAGGGGGGCGATAGGGACAGTGTGTGATGGTTAGGATTGGTGATGACATTATCATCCGGTCACAGTGTGTGATGGTTATGACTGGTGATGACATTATCATCATGATTGGTGATGACATTATCATCCGGTCACAGTGTGTGATGGTTATGACTGGTGATGACATTATCATCATGATTGGTGATGACATTATCATCCAGTCACAGTGTGTGACGGTAATGACTGGTGATGACATTATCATCCGATCACAGTGTGTGATGGTTATGACTGGTGATGACACAATCATCTAAGCTCAAAGCAAGAAACGTAATGTGGTGTCACCGGTAAAATACATACTTCAAAGGAGGGGAGAGACAGACAGACAGAAAGAAAGTAAAAACAAAGAGAAGAAAAAAAAGAAAGAAAAAAGGATAGAAACAAAACACACAAAAAGGAAAAAGAGAAAAAAGGAAAACAAAAGAAAAAGAGAAAGAAATTCGGGAAAAAAAATAATTGCAGAACAAACAGGAAAAGCATAAGAAAAAGAAGAAGCAGAACAAGAAAGTAAGCGACGAAACAAAAAAGAAATGAAAGAAGAAAGAAGTAAAAAGAAAAAGAAGGTAGAATAAAAGAAAAAGTCAAGTACAAAAAGAAAAGTGAAATAAAGAGACTAAACAGGTGAAGATCAACAGCAGTGGCAATTTCACTCTCACTGGTAAACAGCGGAGGTGAAGAGAAACCACAATGAGAGAGAGAAAGAGAAAAGGAAAGACAAAAGAAACAGATAAACAGCCAGACAGGGAGATAGACAGAGACTGGTAAACAAAAGACTTGAAGAGAGAGAGAGAGAGGGGGGGGAGAGAGAGCAAGAGAGAAAGACTGGGTGGAGACAAAGAGGGAAAGAGAGAGAGAGAGAGGGACAGCCTGAGAAAGACAGTCGGACAGACAGTGAGTGAGAGAGGGAAAGAGAAAAGAGAGAAACAGAGATGGAGAGAGACTGGGGAGAGAAAAACTGGGAAAGAAGAGAAGTGAGGGACAGCCAGAGAAAGACAGACAGACAGACAGACGGTGAGAGAGAGAGAGAGAGAGAGAGAGAGAGAGACTGGGTGGAGACAAAGAGGGAAAGAGAGAGAGAGGACAGACAGAGAAAGGCAGTCACACAGACAGACAGTGAGTGTGTGTGTGAGAGAGACAGACAGACAGACAGTCAGAGTCTTGGAGAGAGACAAAGGAAGAAACACAGAGTAAGAGAAAGAGACTGAGGGACAGCCAGAGAGAGAGACACAGACAGACAGACGTAAGTCGACACAGGGAGGGAGAGCCTAGACAAGAGAGGGGAGAGAGGGAGAGAGGAATCAAAGGAAAAGAAGAGGGCACAAACAGCCACGTACTTTACGCTTCCAGACACGTCTGACGGGCAGGCCCGCCTGCCGCTTTCCTGCATTGTGTAATTTGTTATAATCACTCTTCTTTTTTAAACTTCCCCCCATTGTTTGTCTCTCTCTCTGTTTCTCTGTCTGTCTCTCTGTTTCTGCCTCTCTCTCTTTCTGTCTGTCTGTCTGTCTCTCTCTCTCACACACACACACACACTCTCTGTCTCTCCCTCTTTCTTTTTCTCTCTCTCTCTGTCTGTCTGTCTCTCTTTCTCTCTCACACACGCACACACACTCTCTCTTTCTGTCTATCTCCCCCTCTTTCTTGATCTGTGTGTGTGTGTGTGTGTGTGTGTGTGTGTGTGTGTCTGTCTGTGTCACACACACACACACACTCTCTCTCTTTCTCTGCCTGCCTGTCTGTCTGTCTGTCTGTCTCTCTCTCTCACTCTCTCTTTGTGTCTCCGTCTCTGTCTGTCTGTCTGTGTCACACACACACACACACACACACACACTCTCTCTCTCTCTCTCTCTGTTTCTCTCTTACATACACACAAACACACACACTCTCTCTCTCTGTTTCTCTCTTACACACACACACACACACACACACACTCTCTCTCTCTCTCTCTCTCTCTGTGTCTCCTTTCCTTTGCAGAAGTGGAGAGCGGTCTCTCCCATCCGCTTCCTGGCTTTCAGAACATTAATTGTTTCTTTGCCCTCCTCCTTCCAGTCTCTTCTCCGCCCCCCTTCTCCCTTCATCCCTATACCCTTACACTCTGTGTGTCTGTCTGTCTGTCTCGGGTTTAGTTTGCGTACAAACACGAAGAAGATTTTTGTCGATTGGTTAAAGAGTGCGTCGGGTGTGGATTTTTGGGTTGTTAGGCTTCCATTTTCGTTTCTTGTGTTAATGCGTATGAGGGTGTGGGAATGAAGAGGCAGGAAGATGTACATAAACACACTTTACTTGTGCATACAAACAGGTGTGTGCTTACACAAACGCGCGCGTGCGGGAAAACACACAAAAGCACGCGCGCGCGCAAAATGCATACATAAACAAAAATACACAAAATACACACATAAACAAGAACACGTGCGCTCACACACACATCCACACGCGCACACACAAACGAGCGCGCGCGTAAATTGTACATGAAGAGTGAGTTTTTGAAATGTTTGATTGTTAATCATTTTTATCATTACCACCATTATCACTATCACCATCATCATCATCATCATCATCAAGGTATGCATGCATATGTGTGCATTGCATGAGTCTGTTTGTGAACGCGTGCGTTTGTTCCTGTGGAACCATACACTCACGTTTGCAGAAACATCTCTCTCTCTCTCTCTCTCTCTCTCTCTCTCTCTCTCTCTCTCTCTCTCTCACACACACACACACACACACACAGATGAAATCCATTTTTTTGTTTTGTTGCCCTGCTTTTCTCAGAGTGAAATTAATTTATTCGAAGTATTATGCAGAACCATGTTACTTTAGGCTAAATATGTTGTTGTCAATAAGAAATGAGACAGTTCTTTTTAATTTAGCTATGTATATTTATGAAGCAAGCAAGAGGCTACGCACTGCAGTCTCTTTATATTCGTTTGCAGACCTTATGTCTGTTAACTGTTACCTTTGTTAATGAAAATTATGTATTATGTTCCTTTGTATTAGCCCATTCAGTATGAGACCAAGGCCTTTATCTGAATAAACATCTGAATCTGAATCTGAATCTCTCTCTCTCTCTCTCACTCTGTGTGTGTGTGCAGGCGTGGTGGTGAACGCGCGTATCTCACGCCCAGTGCCCGACGCGGCGCGCACTTACCTGAGCGCCGTGCTGATCGCGCGCCGCAACTTCCGCGTGGTGGCCAAGGTGGGACGCGTGCTGGTCAACCGCTACCGCTTCGCCTGGGGCCCCGTGTCCGTGCGGCGCATCCACGGCCACCGCGTGCTCATCGCGCCGACGCTTCTGGCGCTGACGCTCCGCAACATGAACGTTACGCTCGTCGTCAAGCGTCACTTGCCAGAGGGCCGGCGTCCCACCAATGGTCGGTGTTGGTTGGTGTGGGTGGTGGGTTTTGGGGGAGGTTGTGTGGGAGGGTGGATGTGTGGGGGGTGGGGGATATGGGGATGATTTGTGGGGTGGGTGAGTGTGGGAGGGTTGATGTGTGGGGTGAGAGATATGGGGATGATTGGTGTGGGTGGTGGTGGTGGTGATGCTTGCGAGGATTGGTGGAGCGGAGAGGTGAGGGGTTCGGGGAGGGGGGTGTTATCCCCTTGGCTATGGGGTGCCGAGGACTGTTTGAGTTATGAATGAAATACCCCCCCCCCCCCGCCCCCCCTTTTGATGTTCTGTGCTAGAAATGCCCTCTTTTCTGTCGCTTTCTTTGTTCGATATTCACAGTGATTTTCAGGCTTGATATATGGCCTTGTGTGGCTGTTTGGCAATAACTATCAATAACAACAGCAATGATGATGATAATGATGATAATAATGATAATAATAAATGGGGATTTCATGGTGCGGCTGAGCATGTGTGGGTGGGAGGGTGGAGGTGGGTGCTGATGGAGTAGACTCTGTGTGTGTGTGTGTGTGTGTGTATTCTTGCATGCGTGCGTGCGCTTCCGTGTGTCTGCTCACACGTCATAAAAAGGAGGTAAAAGTCTGTAGCACGCAGTGATACCATGTCCCTCCACCACCCTCCCCATACCTCCAAACAGCCAACGACACGGACACCTCCGCCCCCAACACCGCCTCCTCCTCCGCCCTGCCCCCGGTCTTCTCCCCCTCTCCCCGCCACAACAGAACCAACGTTGTCATCGCCGCCAGAGCCACGCGGCGTCGGGCCAGTCATCGTCGTCGTCGTCCCGATGACATCGACCACGGACCTCGGCAGAGGAGTCGTCGGCATCGGCGCCCTCCTCCCGATCGCCAGCGTTCTCGGCGGCGAAAGAAGAACAAGAAGAAGGTGAAAGAGAAAGGACGGAAGAAGTCCTCCTTGCAGGCCAAGGTCAGGAATAAAAGAGAGGCGAGAATCGGGCTAGGGGGTGAGTTTGAAGATCTCCTTTCACGATATCATGTGGAAGAAAGCGTACCTGGTCTCTTTGACAAACCAGCTGTTCAGAGAATGGTATATCGTTCGGGTTTAAAGAGTTCTAAAAGGCGGGTCAGTGATGCGGGTGGTTTTCTCAATGACTTTGAAAACCCACATTTTGGTGACTCGGTGATGATGTCCTATCATGGCTACTCACGTTCTGTACGCAGCAGTGGTTTCAGTCAGTCCGCCATGGATTCAGAAAGCTTCCTTAGAAGCCGCTCAGGGAGATCCACTCTCAGTGACTCACGAACCTTACTGAGCAGAGCGGCAAGATCTTCAGGGGACGACTCAAGAAGGTCGTCCAGGGGAAGAGCAAGGTCTCGAGACGGTTCAAGAAACTCTCAGAACAGACGTTCCAGAAGACCACAAGAAGGAGACGACCCAGGACGAACTTCCAGAAGTGACTCCAGAAGATCGTCACGCAGGAACTCCAGAACGTCGTCCAGCGACGTCATCAGATCACGAGCGCCGCGCGGCACAACCACAACGACGCCGACGCCCAGCGGCGGGGCGGCGGCGGGGCGTGCGGACGAGGCGGGCGGGAACGTGTCAGCGGCTGGCGGCCGTCCCATGAGAGAGCTGGCGGCCTACGTGGGCTTCTACGTGGCTGATGCCCGTGACTTGTCGTCACGGACGCACGGCTTGCTGGGTGAGTGGTGGGAACTCAGAACTGAGAACTCATTTAATTGTCGAAAAACCCATTGGAGGAATTATGGACACTAAAACTATACACAACAAACAAATAAAATCAATTCTTTGTGAGCACATGCATGATATTCCACAAGACAGTTATATATATATATATATATATATATATATATATATATATATATATATTGCCACATCTGGATGGAAATAGCTTAATGGCAACAGAGAACTCGGAGTTTGGATTATTGTATTGCCAATGCTATCTGGCCAATGATTCGAAGATGGGAAAGGTGTGTGGTGGGCGTTGGTACGTGTAGGGCTGGGGGCTCGGGAGGTTGTGTGGTGTGCAGGGGAGAGTTGTGTGTGTGTCGGGGGGTGGGGGTGTATGTGTTTGTGTTTGAGCGTGTGTGTGTGTGTGCGTGTGGTGTGTGTGTGTGTGTGTGTGTGTGTGTGTGTGTGTGTGTGTGTGTGTGTCCGCGCGCGCAGTTTCGATTACTTGAAAGACGAAGAGATGGAAAACACATTCCTGATTCATGTGGTGGTGGAGTTCACTCAGTGCCAGACTTGTCCATCCCCAAGTATTGAATAGAAACAGCACCCAAAGAATGGCGAGTAGGCTTAGATGTAAATGACTATCCACATCTCGGATATTATGCATCTATACTCGGTTTTTATCCGCTTGTCTCACTTTATGTTGTCCAGCCACAAGTCAGCTGGCAGTTATTGAAGGACCTCTTGTGTGCAAGGATTATGCCCTGTGGGAGGGCGCACCTACAGAATCACAGTGTGAGTGTGCAGGCTTGCTGTCTGGCCCCTACTTGCTGTTCGTGTCTGGCTGCTCTGGTGACCAGCCACTTGCTTCACAGCTTGATGCGAGACTTTATTCGCTCGGCTGATTTCAGTTTCATATCCCCTTATGGAACATCCGTTGCAAGATGCAGTACAAAGTATACTGCTGTACATTATCTGTGTAACTGAAAATGTCTCATCAACTGTGTTGTTTCCCTGGATACCATGGATATTCACTGACAGACATTCTTTGCTAGCTCTGTCGTTAGCTCTGTCGTCGACAGACATTCTTTGCTAGCTCTGTCGTTAGCTCTGCGTTGATAGTCTATGCTAGCCCTGTCGTTAGCTCTGCCGTTGACAGACATTCTTTGCTAGCTCTGTCGTTAGCTCTGCGTTGATAGTCTATGCTAGCTCTGTCGTTAGCTCTGCGTTGATATTCTGTGCTAGCTCTGTCGGAAGCTCTGCCGTTGACAGATATTCTATGCTAGCTCTGTCGTTAGCTCTGCCGTTGACATATATTCTTTGCTAGCTCTGTCGTTGACATTCTTTGCTAGCTCTGTCGTAAGCTCTGCCGTTGACATTCTTTGCTATCTCTGTTGTTAGCTGTACCACAAGCAGAGGTGTTGTCGCCCAAAGTCATGCCCCGTTCTCTTCCCTCCACCCCTCCCCCCTGTCTGAGTCCTGGTGTTGGTGTGTCCTACAGGTCAGTTCCTGCACAAGGCCGTCAGCTTGCAGCGGGTCCGCCAGAAGGCCAACGGCGTGACCAAAGGTTGGCTGCTGGTGGAGAAGCCCCGCCCACACCACGTCAAGGCCACGCTGCGCACGCGCACCAACATGGCGCTCAACACGAGCAGCACGTGCTGGTGGCTGCGGGACGGAGGGGCGGGCGTAGTGGACGGGGTGTACGCCGACTACCTGGTGTCCAGGTTCCGGGCCACCGACTTCCTGTCTCTGCCGCCGGGCCTGATCGGCCAATGACACATGTGGCCAGAAAGCTTCCGCCGTAGGTTCAATTCCTCCGCCCCCTTCCAGGTGCCCCCTCCTGCCAAGCTGCAGTCCACCACCTCGCAGCCCGACCCCACGTGTGTGTACAAGACACACTCTGCCGGCTCCCTGGCCCCACGTAGTAGTGGTGACGGTAGTTAAGGTTCTGCTGTTTGATGTCAAACGCTTTATTCAGGCTCTGCTGTGCAATGCCCAACACTTAGTTAAGGTTCTGCTGTGTAATGCCTAACACTTAACTAAAAGACCTTTAAAGAGAGTAGTGTAGTGTAGGTAACAACAAAGTGGCAAATGTGCTTTATTAAGTTTCAGGCTAATACTTTTGGCTGCATGATGCCAAAAAGCTTGAATTACACGTACAACCACATCAAAAGTTGAGAAACGTAAGTCAGGTGACTTTATGGCGAAGTTAGCTTAGGTTTAGCTGTGAAATATCAAAAATAATTAATCACTAGACCTCAAAAAGGAGTAAAGTGATTGTCATAAACTGAACTACATGTATGACAACCTCAGAAGGGAAAATGTAAGAAAGTTACGAAGGTAGCTAAGGTTCAGCTGTAATACGTCTGAGTTCTACAATATCACGTACTTGACTACAAGTATAATTACCTCAGAAGGGATTACCTTAGATGGAGAACGTAAGTTGTGTTACTTAGTGGCGAAGGTAGCTAAGAATTTTTGTGTAATATCAACAACAACAAAATGTAGCAACGCGTAAAACGGCTCCAACGAGACTGTCTCAAGTAAGACGACTCAGGGGTGACAGATGCGAAAGTTCAGTTATGATACTTTGAGTTGTAAGATATCAGAAGGCTAAGTACAGCTTTGATCACCTCAGAAAGAGTAATCTAAATCAGGTGACATAGTGGCAAAGGTAGCTAAGATTCAGCTGCAGTGCTTACAAATGTATACCACAGATCCACATCACAAGAAGACATTCTCAAGAGGAACGAGAAAAATGGGAGGCTGGCAGAGGGAAGCTAGCAATTGGAAATATCCTCTATTTCCTGTTATTTGAAAGCTAGCGATTACTGAGAGATAGGTAATAATAGTATACAAGATCCAAAGAAGGGCGTTAGATTAGACGCGCGAATGACTATAAAATTACTGAATGTTTTCCGTCTTCGTGACTTCTAGGACCGAAAAACAACAACATAAAATAAGATGAGATCAAATAAATAGATAAATAAGATAAAATAAAACAAAAAAACTACCATTATTTTAGAGTTCCCTGCCTTCTGAACATTATCAGTGACATCTGTTATTCTTTCCAGGGGTGACACTGCACACATAACATCATAACAGTTGTTTTTAAAATTCCTTTGATTCTGAATAATTGTCATCATTATCACTACATCGTGACGAGTAGTTTCATTCAGGGGAAGGGGGATGGGGAGAGGGAGGGGGACTGGGGGGGTGTAACAGATGTTTGGGCAGTCTAGGATTTCTACAACTTTCTCAGAACTCAGTGACATATGCAGAAGGTAGAGAGATAGGCCTACATGCCCAACTTTTTTTTTCCATTTTCATCCATGATAATCGGCTGTTGTTGGGGTTTGTTTTTTTTAAAGTGCTATCATATTTAAGTCAGACGCCTTGTTAAAATGTCAAGTATATTCCAAACTTTCCCCCCTTCCCACTGCCATTTTAGATTTGCGGAAGCTTTCTGGCCATAAACTGTTTTCACTTGTTGATTGTTGAAAAGAGAGGTGACTGTGGATTGTTAATACTGAACCAATGTTGGAAAGCGATTGTTGATACGTGTGGTATCCGTAACGGGTTACCGTGCCAGTGTTTTGGTGAACGATTGTTGATCTGTACCACTTTTTGGTGAGCGAGACTTTGGAATGGATTTTGTGTATTTTTATCAAAGGATTTTTGGTGATTTCCAGTGATGGGGTTGTGTAATTTTCTATGGACCCAGAACTTGTAAATAAAACTGTTTGATAGCCTTGCCCCCCCCCCCCCAACCCCCGGCCCCCATCCCCCGGCCCCCATCCCCACCCCGCCGCCCTTGTTTTTAAATAGTTTTTACAAGCTGTGCATTCATTATAGCTTGAATAATCATTGTGCTTTTGATTCATTTTTTGTGTGTTCAATTATATATTATGTAATCTGAATAAATATCATTTATGTTTTTGAGTTCAGATTTGTATGACGATATTAGAATTGATTTCCGTAAATTAAGAATAAAATCCTGCGTTCGTCATTTTATAAAATGTATTTCTTCAAGTCAGTGCTACCTTTGTTGATGGAGAAAAATACGGAAAGAACATTAAGATTGTTTTTAAACACATAGTGTGAAAGTCACACATTGTGTTTTGTAGTAACATTCGGGAAATAGAAACACAGTGTTTGCCTCTGATTAAAGATAATTACCACAAACCTTTTTTTTAACGAAACAGTCTTATGCTTCATCAAGTCAAAATGTTTGTTCTGAAAAATTGGTGGAATTTAGAGGCTTGATGAATGTCGATATTTCATTTCTGTTGATGTAGGCCTATATTTGTATGTATGTATGTGCGTGGTTTGCATTATTTTACATTTGCGTCGTTTGTTTTTCATCACGAGCGGGTCAGCAATGGCAGTTTTCTACTACTTTCTGTTGTATTATGCGTCAGTGCGATATCATTTGATCAGGAACAGATAGTCATTATATATTTACTTATCTATTTTCCTGCAACATTTGGAAGACCCTCAGAGACTAACCAGTGCGTTGGGTCTATGAATTAGTCATGCATTTACTCCCCCATCCTCTTTTTTTTTCTTTTTTTCTTTTTCTTTTTTTTTTTTTTTTTTTTTTGAACGGGTGTGGTGTTACGTGTATGGACAGTCCGCAAATTTTTACGCCTCCTTGAAACCTGAACTGTACAGTTTCTGAGTAAAGAGGCTTCATTTTGTGTTTCGTTCATGAACATAGCATTCTCAGAATATTGTCTGATCTTGAACTGAGCATTCTGTAGATGTTGTCCTGTTGTTTAGCCACACCTAGAGAATGAATGTGTTGCTGGGGTTCGTGTCTGATGTGTGGATTAAAAAAAAAAGATGTTTTTATCTTTGATAATTTTCAGTCAGGGATGACAATATTTCCATTTGAACAAGTTTATTAGTGGTACGCCAATTTTAGATCATGTAGTATGGATCTGATTTTGTTGTAGGCGTTAATGTTCACAGTCCTTCGCTATTTACACGCTTTTTTTCCCTGCGTCATGAGTCTGTCAAATCCATTAAAGAAGCAGTTTCTTCTGTCTATCATACCCATTCCCGTCAAAATAGTCAGCTTTGTAGTGTTTCTTTATCTGTAGGTCGTGGGTCTTTGGAACCGACATTATTTTCGGGATGCACACAAACCCGAGGATGTCTCCGTGAAGCATGGCGTAAAAAGATGACAGATGCTGTTCAATTTGAGTTCGAAATAAGGGGCTAAGAAAACAGTGCACATTTTCGTGTTGGTGTATTTTTGTTCTTTAGCAAGTGCCGGTCTGTGAGACCCACAAAGTCCGCTTGGGAGATTCTGTTGGCAAGATATGTTTACTAATTAATCGAGACAGAAAATGTGTAAAAAAAAAAAAGAGAGAGAACAATTCCGTAAAGAAAAACGAATTTTGAGTTGATCTGATAAAAAAGCAACTGTTTTAAAACAGTCTTTAAAACCCATCAACGCACGATCAAAATATTAAAGATATAGGTTTGGTTCCATATTCATCTGTTGTCAACAAGTGATTCACAATGCATATTATTAAAAGAAAACTTGCACAAAGTGTTGATTGCTGTATCAACCCCATCCACTTTACCATGTCCATGTTGTAGAAGTTATCAAGTCGTGAGTCAATGTGACAGAACGTGTTTTGTGCAATAGTTTAGCTTTTTATAAGTGAGCGAAATAAAACCATGTTGTTTCCTCTGGTGTTGTTGAGATATTTGGTAATGATGAGTGTTTGGTTTTGTGGTGTTTTCAGTTTTATTTGTAGAAAGGGTGTGTGTGTGTGTGTGTGTGTGTGTTCTCAGAGGTTTCACACATCCACACACGCACACTGTGTACACACACACACACACACACACACACACACACACACACAAGAAAAAAATATAAAAAAAGGAAAGAAAAAAATCACTGAATGAGTGAAGGACCTTACAAGATTTCTTTAACTGTGACTCAGCTGGTGGATCTCTCTCTCTCTCTCTCTCTCTCTCTCTCTCTCTCTCACACACATATACATATAATTATATTACCCAGAATTTCACAATGCATCTCAAGCATTGCCGTGTCCCACACTTCTGTCGTACTAGGTACATCTTGAGCATGATGGAATTCTGCCCTCTTTCCTTATTAAACCTAAAAAGCACACGGAACTCAATTGACAAAAAAAGGTGAACTGAAACAGTATGATGCAAGCGTGTCTCGGACAAGTCAACTCCGTCGGAGACCATCCCTTCTCTCCAGGTCGGATTTTCTTAGAAGAGTGACCTGCCCATGGATCACGTTTTTTTCCATATTCATCTGTGTTTTGGTGGTGCAGTGTATTCGGTAGGAGAGTGCTACAAGGTCCATTCGTGCGTCGGACTGTGTTCGTGGCTGTAATAGTACCCCGGCCATTGTACCGTACGTCGGACTGTGTTCATGGCTGTAATAGTACCCCGGCCATTGTACCGTACGTCGGACTGTGTTCATGGCTGTAATAGTACCTCGGCCAGATGCAGGATAAGTGGCTGAGTGACAAAGCTAATGAGATCCAGGGATATGCTGACAGGCACGATATGAAGAGGTTCTATGATGCCTTAAAAGAAGTCTACGGCCCCACATCCTCAGGATCATCCCCCCTCCTCAGTGCAGATGGGAATACCTTGATCACCGAGAAGGAGAAAATTCTCGAACGCTGGGCTGAGCACTTCAACAGTGTCTTAAATCGCCCTTCCTTCATAAATGATGAAGCCATAGACCGTCTCCCACAAGTCCCTATCAACGAAGCACTGGACGATCCGCCAACACCTCTTGAGACCCAGAAAGCAATCCGTCTGCTGTCCAGTGGCAAAGCACCTGGCTCAGACTCCATACCAGCAGAGGTCTACAAGGATGGAGGCACTGTGCTGACTGAGAAGCTCCATCAGCTGTACTCACTCTTGTGGAAAGAAGAGACGATCCCCCAGGATTTCAAAGATGCATCTATCATTCACTTGTACAAGCGAAAGGGGAACCATCGGGGCATTTCCTTGCTCTCCATCGCAGGAAAGATACTTGCCAGGATCCTACTAAACCGCCTCACAGCACACCTTGACCAAGGTCATTTGCCTGAGAGCCAATGTGGATTCCGGAAAGAGCGCGGAACCACCGACATGGTGTTTGCTGCAAGGCAGCTGCAAGAGAAATGTCAGGAGCAAAATGCTGATCTGTTCTCCACCTATGTCGACCTCACTAAGGCCTTCGACACCGTGAGTAGAGAGAGACTGTGGAAGATCATGGCCAAGTACGGATGCCCTCGGAAATTTATTTCCTTGGTCAGCCAATTCCATGAAGGCATGCAGGCTCGAGTCCAGGACAATGGCGAAACATCTGCTCCTTTTGCTGTCACAAATGGTGTCAAGCAAGGCTGCATCATGGCTCCAACGCTGTTCAGCCTCATGTTCTCTGCAATGCTTACTGATGCCTTCAGAGATGGCGATGTTGGAATCGGCCTAAAGTACCGAACAGATGGCAAGCTGTTTAACCTCAGAAGGCTTCAAGCAAAAACGAAGGTCATGACAGACATCATCAGAGACTTTTTGTTTGCTGATGATTGTGCCCTCAACGCTGGATGTGAAGCTGACATGCAACTCAGCGTCGACAAGTTTGCCACTGCCAGCAGGAACTTCGGCCTTACCATCAGCACGAGGAAAACTGAAGTTCTCCATCAGCCAGCCCCAGGGAAACCCTACGTTGAGCCCAACATCACAGTCAACGGTCAGAGACTCAGTGCGGTGGAACAGTTCACATACCTTGGCAGAACACTGTCACGAAATGTGACAATCGACGATGAAGTGAACGTCAGGATTGCAAGAGCAAGCGCAACTTTTGGTAGACTCAATGCAAATGTCTGGAACAGAAGAGGCATTAGTCTTGAGACCAAGCTAAAGGTCTACAGAGCAGTAGTTCTCCCCACACTACTGTACGCCTGCGAAACTTGGACAGTGTACCAACGACATGCCAAGAAGCTGAACCACTTCCACACAACATGCCTCAGGAAGCTACTGAACATCAAGTGGCAAGACAGGACCCCAGACACAGAGGTGCTCGCAAAAGCCACCCTTCCCAGCATCTTCACCATCCTGATGAAGTCCCAGCTTCGCTGGGCTGGACACGTGGCGCGCATGCCAGACCATCGGCTGCCCAAAAGGCTCTTCTATGGCGAGCTGCAACAAGGGAAGAGATCACACGGAGGTCAGAAGAAGCGCTTCAGAGATACTCTGAAAGTCTCTCTGAAAGCGTTTGATATCAACCCTGACTCCTGGGAGGAATCTGCAGTGGACCGTGACGAATGGCGCGCTGCTGTGCACAAAGGCGCCAAGTTGTGCGAGGCCAACAGGACTGCTGCAGCTGTTCAGAAGAGGCAGGCCAGAAAGTCACGGGCAAACAAGCTCCCTGACAATGGTATGCCTGTCTTTGTCTGCCCCAACTGTCA
>NC_134883.1:32673763-32703763 GCF_041734735.1 Babylonia areolata
GTCTTCTAAGGCACAGATTTCACGAACTTTGACCAGACATGAAAGTTAGCCATCTAAACGTCCGTCCAAAACGTTTTGATCCTTTTCATAATGTTTGGTTAGCGTTTCCTTCCATTTTGTCATCATCTCTTAGGACTAAACTTGGGGCTATCATTTGTGTCTTTAAGAGGGGTGGATGGTAAATGTCTGGTAGATAGAGTAAATGATAGAAATAATTTTGCATTTGTCCTGAGCAGAACAGTATAAAAACAGGGGAGTGAAAACATGGGAGTGAAGTAGTATCACACAACCACTTTCTGCTGACAATTTCCTTCAAACAACATTTAAAAAATTTTTTTGTTGTTGTTGCAAAATGCAGTTTGAATAAGAGGCAAGGCATTTAAGACTGACTTGTGATACTTTATCCAGTAACGGAATATATATATATATATATATATATATATATATATATATATATATATATATAAAGAGAGAGATAGAGAGAGAGGTGGGGAAAGTCGTTTAAATGTGTTCTATTCAATATTATGAAGGTGAGAAAAAAAGATGCTTCAGCGGGTTTGAACGAAGCAAGAAGACTTACCAAAGGGTCAAAACGCATCTGACCACAATTGTTCAAAACTGAAATTGAAACCGATGTTTCCGGTTGTTTATTTTTAGCACGATAAATCGTTTGCTATATTCCAGGTGATAACAACTTTAAAATCATGTTATTTGAATGTATCTCAGTTATTTAATAAAATACTTTCTCAACATTCCCTTCAAGGTCGCGGTAAATGACCGGCCTGCGCAAGGCATACCGAAACTGAGTTGCTTAAGCTCTGCCCTAGAGATGCCATCGATTCATTATATATATATATATATATATATATATATCTTCATTCTAGTTAATTTCTTAATCACTTCAAAATATTCATATGCATATAATATGTTGATGGTGAAGTGTCATTCTGTGCATTCTGTCCAGAATATGTATTTCTTTTCTTTTAATTGCGAACAAGGAGACGATGTCATGCCGTCTTAAAACCTAAACAAACGTTCAGGCTACTAACTGGGAAGAGCCAGTTGAAATTTTCTGGATCAGAGCTCAACGAAATAAACCGTTCATGATCTGGAAATATGGCTTAATCCGGAAGACGTACAACATATCATTGACAAAAGTGGGGTTTTCTGTGTGTGTTTTGTGTATTTTTCATTAGGTTCATTCCAAATTTGGTTATGACAAAGTATTTCTAGAGAAAATGAACTTTGAAGCTCAAGGTTTATGACACGAGCATCATGTATACGTACCAGGATGTGCCGATGGAATAGATACAATGATATGTGTTTTGAAGAAAAGTGTGTCACAAAAAAAAACACACACACACAAAAACAACAACAAGATTGTTAGAATGTCAAGTTCCGTGTGATGTTAGAACCCAGATTAAACGGGGAGAAATATCACCTGTAACATCTCACCGATATAAAGCACACTGCAAAGTGACAATATTGTCAAGCTTGACACAGAACACTACGGCATGATTCGGAAATATCTCGGGATTGAAAAGTGCTGAAAAGCATTTTGAAAATGTCAAAGGAAAAAGTATGAAAAAAAAAATGCTGAAAGGTTTCACAATTACGAGTATACGAGCTTACAAGCATGAAATGCAGAAATTAATCTCTCTCTCTCTCTCTCCCCCCCTCTCTCCCCATCCCTGCCCTCCCTCCTCCCTCGTCTGTCTGTCTGTCTCTCTCCCTCTCTTCTCATCCCTGCCCCCCCCCCCTCTCTCTCTCTCTCTGTCTCTGTCTCTCTCATAAAAATGTCCGGTAAAATGAATTCCTATGAACAAGTTCAGAAAAATTTTTAAAAGTTGATTCAGTTCTTCGACCGTCCATCGCAAGTCAGACGCTAATTGGTACACGTTCAATGGTAAAGGAACTAGAATGTTCGCAGCTAAGTGGAAAACGTGTAATGTTTCATGACTTCGCTAGATTCAATAAGTAACAATTACCTTATGGACGCCCACCTGATTAAAAGCATGTTACATGGCCACAGATTGGTCTCCCTAAACATTGAAACATTTCATTGCAAAAGACAACAAAACAAAACACAAAAATTGATAATGGGAGAAAAATGCACCTTGAAACTGGTTTTCCATTAATTTTACAAAACATATAACCGAAAAAAAGTCTATACCCTGAAAAAGAATCTTCTTGTTTGTTATTCATCTCGGTCAGAACATTTAATTAACTGGGCAATTTTATTTTCTTTAGATACCGTTTTCTTCCATGGACAGCGATTTCTCCCCAGATGAAAAGAAGGAGAAAAAAAAAAAGAATCAAGAATCTGTACTTTTTATAGGCTGACACGAGCTTAATACGTACTTGACATTGAAGTTATTCATTATCATCATTTTCCTTGTTATTATTATTACTATCATCGTTATTATCAGCATACGTTTGTTTACGTATTCCAGTGATTGATCTTCAGTGCATTCTACGACTCTTACATCTGCTTGATCTTTTCTTTTTCTTTTCTTTTAGCCGCAGCCTCCTGATACTCACGGATGTGGTCTCTGAAGATCACCTCCAGAACCAAACTATTATAATCCTTGTTATATTATTATTATTATTATTATAGATTTTGTTTTTTTTTTACATATCCATGTAATTTTGATCTTCCATCCACATTCTTCGACTCTGTCAATCTGAAACCTCCGCTTGATCTTTTATTTTAAATCCGGGGCCTTTCAGTTAACCACAGCCTGCTGATACTCACGGGTGTAATGTTTGAACAGTACTTCAAGACTTCAAGAACCAAAGCATTGTGATTATTGTTATTATTTTGATAATATTGTTAACATTATTATCTTCAGTATAGTTGAGTCTTTTTTACATTTAAAGTAACTTATCTCCCAACCATATTCTACGACTCTTGTCTATCTGAAATCTGAAATCTCTGCTTGATGGTTTTTTTTCTTTTTCACTTCGCCAGAGCCTCCTGATACTCATGGATGTCGTACTTGAACAACACTTCACGAACCAAAGTCCGAGGGAGTTCCAGTGCTTGAGCACGACTCTCACGATCACAACCAAGGCCAATGCAGTCTGAAACGACAGCAGCGCACAAGGACTTGAGATCTCTGGGATTGCTCATGATGTGGTCAATGAAATCGTCCATCAGGGTTCGAGGGCCACCGTGCCCGATACGGCCCGAACGGAAGATGAGGAGCTGTCGGTTAGTGACACCGCCTGCCTTGTACAGCAGGCGAAGTTCGGGGAACATTCTGTTTCTTGCACAGGATTCCAATACGAGATTGTGATTGTTGAAAGGATGTATCCGAAACGTCGTCATTCCAGTCTCCACACACCACACCAAGTGCTGGGATTTTTCCCACAACTGTTCCCTTGACACCCATCTCAAATTTTGTATCCGGGCTAAAAGGTTCAGGATTAAGTACAGCCACGACAATCCCTGTCTCCGGAAGGAATACACGCACAGGTCCTTCGCTCCTCTGAAGTAGAACTGGCGCAGTTCAGGACTGTTGGGGTACATCAAGCGCATGATCATAACACGTTCAATCATATGACCGTAAACGTCAAAGATCTGGACCAGCAGGGAATCCAGCAGCTGACGAGCGCCAGGCTGGAGGAGGATATAGGCATGGGTCAAAAATGCGCTAACCAGCACTAACAGGTTGTCGGTGTGCCAGCTGGTGCTCTGCACGAGATGCAGGGCCAGGTCATAGCGACGTACCTTCAGGAGTCTTTCAAAGACGAACTGCTCATATTTGATGTTCATAGTGGGCAGGGTCGTTCAGACTGACTGACAAACTGCAAAAAGAAGGTTGTCAGATTACAAAGAGCCTTGCTCGTCCTAAGCGCGCGTGCTCATTCACCCCATACAAGACGGGTCTTCTGGCTTACCTGTGGTTGTGTTTTCATTCCTAACATTGGCAATAAAGATCTTTTTGTACGGTACTGGATGAGGGACATATATGGTCATCTCTTCTCAAACGCTGTTTATATTTCATTTAATGACACCAGACAGGACAACACATATATCCACACTTGTACAGATTAGAATAACCATCAAGTTATATTTTCCCTCCCTCTGTATTTCAATAACGTTGGATACAAATATAGCACTCTATCCAAAAATACTGATCCAGGTGCTGTATGCTATTATTTTCAAAACAGGGTACTGTGTTTTGTTTTGTTTTTGTTTTTTGTTTTGGTTTTTTTTGTCGTTTTTTTCCTGGCGTAGGACAAACCAATAAGAACCAAAAGGCAAGCTATGGCAAATTAAGACAGGTCGAGAATCGTGTCAAATTATGATTGCGTATTTATTGTAAAAAATCCACCTGCTTTTTATATCATGATATTGTTAATAGTCTGTTCATATTAAATTCTGTGCTTATGTTTCTCTAATCTGAACGAATTGAAACATTGTATATCTTGCTTTCATTGTCAAGGAGATTGTGTGTGTGTGTGTGTGTGTGTGTGTGTGTGTGTCTTTGAAATCTAAATGAAACCATGGAGCAAAAAGTAAGGGTGTGGAAAGAAATCCTTCCGAAACAAATCCCCGAGAAAACAAACTCGGCAGTCATGTCCACATTTCTTCCCCCGAACTCTTTCGTTTCGAAGACGGAAATTGTTGCAAATTGATTAATAACATTGTAATATATTCTCTACCTTTCTCCCCCTCCACTCTTATATGAGCCTTCTTTACGGCATTCAAGTTGGGAAGAATTGTAGAGTATAAATTTTAGTTTTATGTGGATTATGGAAACAATAACATACCCGGCAAGCACACCCCTGAAAACGGAGTATTGCTACATAGATGTCAGAGTAAAAACAGTCATTCACTTAAAAGCCCACTCGTGTACATACAAGTGAACGTAGGAGTTACAGCCCACGAACGTAGAAGAAGAAGGAGAGTGTTATTTACAAAATAACATTTTTTCCGTTTTTGAAACGAACTTGAAAGAAAACAGTATGGAAGGAAATAAATGAGGATATTGTCACAAACTCCTTATCATTTGACCTGACCAATATGGAGACATGGACCTACATGTTCAGCAAAATAACAGATACAACAACAATGGCCTTCAATAAACTGTTATTTAAAAAATCGGCACGTTTTTGTTTCTACTCGTCTAATTAAAACAAAACTCGACTCACCTGTGTATAGGTGCTACAGCAGCACTTGTCGATGAATTTCGGGTGGAAAATGATACTTCACAAAAGCTGAGACGTATATCTGCAATTCAGAATGAATACAAGGAAGATGTTCTGTGAACACTGTTAAGAAAGCAACAAACTAGTTACACAGCGGAAGGTGCTGACAGCAAAGCATGTTGGCTGACTGTGTGTGTGAGCTGTGACCACGTGTAACAACACAACCCACGTCTGAGTCTGTGTTCACTTAATTTGTCACAAAACTTTTTTTTTCGTGCACATGATATGCTATTGGTTTTGACTGTGCCATCCGATTTTATAATCATCAATTCTTTCATTCATTCATTATTATCATTCTTTGAACAAAGCTATAACGCACGCAAATATGATTTTTCTTTTATTTAAAGTTCGCCGGAAGTGATCCCAAAAGACTAAAAATACCAGGTTTGAAAACTGTACAAAATTAAACTTAGAAATGTGCTGTTCAATGAACCTTCTTTTTTCTTTTCTTTTCTTCTTTGTTTTTAAAACTTGCTTCTGGATCTATCATTTAACCATACCTTCGTACCCAGCTTGAAGCCTTGAATCTCTTTTTCTCTCTCTGTCTCTGTCTCTCTCTCTACATATATCTATCTTTGTCTTTATCTAACTCTATGTCAATGTCCATCCGTCTTTAAAAACATATACGTTCTGCACTTTGGCTCTCTCTCTCTTTCTCTCTTTCTTTGTCTGTATGTCTTTCCCCCTTCTCTCTCTCTCTCTTTCTCTCTGTACCTTTCCTTTTGCTTTCCTGCATCTTTGTCTAACTCTATATCAATGTGTATCCGTTTATATACATTTATGGTCTGTGCATTGGCTGTCTGTCTTTGTCTCTCTTTCTCTGCATCTCTCCCTGATGCTTCTCTCCGCCTTTATCTAACTCTGTGTTAATGTCTACCTGTCTTTACATACATTTATGGTCTGTGATTTGGCTCTCTATCTCTGTCTCTCTCTCTCTCTGTATCTTTCCCTCATGCTTCTTTCCGTCTTTATCTAACTCTGTGTCAATGTCTGTCTTTACATACGTATATGTTCTGTACTCTCTCTCTCTCTCTCTGTCTCTATGCCACCTCTTTCCGCCATCTTTTTCTTTCTGTTTGTCTCCCCCTTTTCCTCACTTCTGTCTGTTTTTGTTTTTTGGGTTTGTTTTTGCTCTGTCCTTCTCCCTGTCGCTTTGTCACGCCTCGTTATTGTCAGCAGCGTTACTATCTCTCTGCTTGTGTCTCGCTCTGTCAGTCTCTGTCTCTCTCTCTCTTTCTGCCCTCTCTTTCTCTCGCTCTTTGTGTTTCTCGTTTCCCTTTTTGTCTGTCGACCTGTGTTCCTCTCTGTGTATCTTTTCCTCTTTTTGTTCTTCCTTCGCCTCGCTTTCCCCTCTACTTCTCTCTCTCTCTCTCTCTCTCTCTCTCTATATATATATATATATATATAGTCACGCAGGACTGGTTCACAGCAGTTAGAGACAGATATTGTTATGACGTGTATCGCTCATTCAAAACGGGGTTTGAGTATGAAAAATGTGTCTTGATATCTACTGTTTCAGGGTAGGATTGGCTCAGTTTCGTCTTGGTGTTCTACCAATTAAGAACAATTTACATAAGTATAACGACTGTACGACAAGCAGGAATTGTGTTGTCTGCTCAGATCACATCGAAAATGAGAACCAGTTTCTGTTTGTGTGTCCTCTATATGCAGACTTGAGAAACAGATTTATAGATTCTATTGATAAACCCTACACGCATATATTTAAAGCAAGCATATCAACAAATATCATGTCTTTGGCTAAATTTACTCACTATGCGTTCAGTAGAAGAAAAATATGGTCTGGTTGATGCCATTTGACCTCTCTTTCTTCTGAACTTTGGCTATCTGCAAAACGTTAGCAATTTCATTCATATCAAATAGTTATTGTACTTTAAGTCATGTGTCCTCTGTGGATACGCCTGGCGTCCAGTTTAACAGTAAACCCTTGTAAAGTGACGGCACGTCTGTATATGCGTATAATGGTTATGTAACAAGAAAAAAACAAGAGAGGCAAAGCCTTCAAGACTCACTTGTGATAAATTAAGTCCCCTAGCATTAATTACAGAGTAATTTCCCTTTTTTACTATCTGCACCAAAACGTTTGCAAAATAAATAAAAATTCCATGCTTAGCAAAAGAGGTTCCTGTTTGAACAAAAAATGATAATGATTCCTCTTGTTGTTGTATCAGAATAAGAGGTCAAAGTGCCAAGTTTAGAGAATACAAAAAATACAAATATAACAGTAAATGCAGTTTGCATATAATTAGGCTTCTTTTTTATTATTTTTTTGTGCCCATCCCATAGGTGCAATATTGTTTTAAACAAGATGACTGGAAAGAACTGAATTTTTCCTAATTTTATGCCAAATTTGGTGTCAACTGACAAAGTATTTGCAGAGAAAATGTCAGTGTTAAAGTTTACCATAGACACACAGACACACGGTCACACACACACACACACACACACACACACACACACACACACAGACAACCGAACACAGGGTTAAAACATAGACTCACTTTGTTTACACAAGCGAGTCAAAAAGAAGTGAATGTAAAGATGTGTATGTTGAGGGTAGGGGGTGGGAAACCAAGAAAAAAACAGAATTGGATACAAGTTGAATGCTAATACTGGTCTTCATCATCCATATCTAACGAGTTACAGTTATGTTCCGTTGTAGAATTTTATCAGAAACGTGTTCTGTCTGCATTTGTTTTGATAGGGGCTGTTGGCCTATGACATTAAAATCATTCAGTGTTCAGTGTTCAGTGTTTTCTCTCTCTCTCTCTCTCTCTCTCTCTCTCTCTCTCTCTCACTCACTCTCTCTCTTTCTCTCTCACTCCCCGTCAAAATATATACTCCAGATAAAAATACACACACCAAAGAAAAAAATGTAACATCAATAAACTTGTATAAACTGGACCAGAGCTTTTCTCAGTAGATCAAAACATCTAAGGTGCTAAATCCCAAGTATCGTAGATTTAAACTTGGAGGAATCTTCACTGATTTCCCCCTATCCCTAATCAATACAGTACTGGATCTCAATTCTTCTGATACAGGGGTACTGCCTTTTCTTCACTTGCCTTCCTTCGCTTTGTCCTCCACCAAAACCAGTTCCATCTTCAACCAAATCTCTCACACTCTCGCTTTCGTCCAACGAATTTCGCGCCTGCTGATTTTCCTGTGAAGTCAGTGCGTTACGTCGGTCAAATGTGACGTTATTGTCTCATCTCTCTCTGTGAAAATCTAAATTCTGTATGGTTCTCTTTTTCTCGTTTTCTTTCCATTTGAAAACAAATTGATGTAGAATGCAGACACAGACACACACACACACAGAGAAACACACACACAGACACCCCCCATCCCCACCCCCACCCCCAACACACACACAAAAGCAGACACACACTCAAACGCGCTCACTCACACGCACTCACACACATAGGCGCGCACACACAGGCACGCGCTCGCGCATTACAGGAAGCAAGCACACATGAATATACATAGAAAAAAATCAGCATTTTTGTCTTTCAATCCACATATTCAGCAAATTCCTTATCACATTATCCACAGGCTGTCATGGCGTGGTAAATTGATTACTTTGGTTGATCTTTTACAGAGTTCTCTCTCTCTCTTCTCTTCAGTCCAGCACTGAATCTCAGAACAGCACAGAACACAGCAATATTGACCACCACCTGCCTTCCCCCCTTTCCTACTCTCACCACCAAGTTATCAGTTTACGATGTCAGGATTGCTGGAAATTGTGTAAGAGTATAGCTGCTGAGTGGCACTGAGTGGAACTTAAACGCGTTGATGCCGCATGGCTGATGTTGCTTTTCTTTTCTTTTCTCCGAGCAGATGTGGTGTAACGTATATGGATCAGTCCGCACGCTCTGACACAACCTTGAAACTGAAACTGATGTGTGATTGATTGCACATACTCACCTCACACTACAAAGCGGAAGGATTGTCAAGCTTGACACAGATCACTTCGGCATGATTCGGAAATATCCCGGAATTGAAAAGCACTGAAAACCATTTTGAAAATGTCAAAAGGAAAGGTATGAAAGAAAATGCAGAAAGGTTTCACAATTTTAAGCTGACGAGCATGAAATGCAGAAACTAATCTCTCTCTCTCTCTCTCTCTCTCTCTCTCTCTCTCTCTCTCCCCATCCCTGCCCCTCCCTCCGCCCCTCTCTCTCTCTGTCTGTCTGTCTCTCTATCTCTCATACACATGTCTGATAAAATGAATTCCAAGAAACAAAAACAAAAAACAAACAAACAAACAAAATCAGTTCTTCGACCGTCTGTCGCAAGTCAGACACGAATTGATTGATTAGTTGGTTGTTTGAATGATTGATATGGATACTTATATAGCCCCTATCCTCGGTCGGAGACCGAGCTCTAAGCGCTTTACAAACACAGGTTCATTTGCGCAACAGACTGCCTTCCTGGGTAGAGCCGACTGACGCTGCCACTGGTCGCTCATCATTCGTTTCCTGTATCATTCAATCATGTTTCAGGCATGCACACATACACACTCAGACAGACATTAACATTTTACTCCGTTTTGGGGGGCGTGCATGCCGGGTATTTTCTTGTTTCCTTAACCCACCGAACGCTGAAATGGATTACAGGATTTTTAACGTGCGTATTTGATCTGCGTGCGTATGCACACGAAGGGGGTTCAGGCACTAGCAGGTCTGGACATATTTTGACCTGGGAGATCGGAAAAATCTCCACCTTTTACCCACCAGGTGCCGTCCCCGAGAATCGAACCCGCGACCCTCAGATTGAAAGTCCATCGCTTTAGCCATTCGGCTATTGGGCCCGTAATTGATACGCGTTCAATGGTGAAGGAAATAGAATCTTCGCAGCTAAGTGGAAAACATGTAATGTTTTATGACTTCGCTAGATTCAATAAGTAACAACTACCTTATAGACGCCCACCTGATTAAAAGCATGTTGCATGGCCACAGATTGGTCTCCCTAAACATTGAAACATTTCATTGCAAAAGACAACAAAACAAAACACAAAAATTGATAGTGGAAGAAAAATGCACTTTGAAACTGGTTTTCTTTTGATTTTTTTTTTATTACAAAATACATAAGACTAAAGGTCTACACCCTGAAAAAGACTCATCTTGTTTGTTGTTCATCTCGGTCAGAACATTTAACTAGGCAATTCTAATTTTTTTGGATGCCATTTTTCTCCGTGGACAACGGTTTCCCTGCGATGAAGAGAAAAAAAAAAGAAAGAAAAAAAAAGAAAGAAAGAAAGAAAAAAAAGAATCATGAATCTGTACATTCTATGACTCTTGTCAATCTGAAACCTCCGCTTGATATTTTTTTCTTACTCTGGGGCGTTTCAGTTAACCACAGCCTCCTGATACTCACAGATATGATGTTTGAACAGCACTTAGGAACCAAACTATTATAATTCCTGTTAATCTTTTGATATTGTCAATATTATCAGTACAGTCGTGTGTTTTTTTTTCTTCTTCTTTTTCTTTTTTTTTTTTTACATATTCAAGTGATTTATCTTCGTCTTCCAGCCACATTCTACGACTTGTCAATCTGAAATCTCAGCTTGATCTTTTTTCTTCTTTTTATAACCGGTGCCTTTCATTTCGCCAGAGCCTCCTGATACTCATGGATGTGGTCCTTGAACAACACTTCACGAACCAAAGTCTGAGGGAGTTTCAGTGCTTGAGCACGACTCTCACGATCACCACCAAGGCCAATGCAGCCTGAAACCACGGCAGCGCACAAGGACTTGAGATCTCTGGGATTGCTGATGATGTAGTCAATGAAATCGTCCATCAGGGTTCGAGGGCCACCGTGGACGATACGGCCCAAACGGAAGATGTGGAGCTCTTGGTTAGTAACACCGCCTGCCTTGTACAGCAGGCGAAGTTCGGGGAACATTCTGTTCCCTGCACAGATTTTGAATACGGAATTACGATAGATGAACGGATGTATCCAAAATGTCGTCATTCCAGCCTCCACACACCACACCAAGTGCTGGGATTTTTCCCACAACCATTCCCATGACACCGATCTGAAATTTTGTATCCGGGCTACAAGGTTCAGGATTAAGTACAGCCACGACACTCCCCTTCTCCGGAAAGTATACACGCACAGGTGCTCCGCTCTTCTAAAGTAGAACTGGCGCAGTTCAGGACTGTTGGGGTACATCATGCGCATGCTCATAACACGTTCAATCATCTGCTCGTAAAGGTCAAAGATCTGGACCAGCAGGGAATCCAGCAGCTGAAGAGCGCCAGGCTGGTGGAGGATAGAGGAATGGGTCCAAAAGGTGCTGAACAACACAAACAGGTTGTCGGTGTGCCAGCTGGTGCTCTGCACGAGATGCAGGACCAGGTCATAGCGACGTACCTTCAGGAGTCTTTCAAAGACGAACTTCTCATATTCGATGTTCATAGTGGGCAGGTTCGTTCAGCCTGACTGACAAACTGCAAAAAGAAAGTTGTCACATTACAAAGAGCTGTGCTCGTCCTAAGCGCGCGTGCTCATTCACCACCTACAAGACGGATCTTCTGGCTTCACCTGTGGTTGTATTTTTATTCTTAACATTGGCAATAAGATCTTTCTGTATGATACTGGGTGAGGGACATATATGGTCGTCACTTCTCAACCGCTGTTTATATTTCATTTAATGACACTAGACAGGACAACACATATATCCACACTTGTACAGATTAGAATAACCATCAAGTTATATTTTTCCCTCCATCTGTATTTCAAAAATGTTGGATAGAAATATAGCACTCTATCCAAAAATACTGCTCCAGGTGCTGTAAGCTATTATTTTCAAAACAGATTACTGTGTTTTTTGTTTTTTTTGTTTTGTTTGTTTGTTGTTTTTTCCTGGCTTGAGACAAACCAACACGAACCAAAAGGCAAGCTAAGGCAAATTAAGACAGGTCGCGAGAATCGTGTCAAATTATGATTGCATATTTACTGAAAAAATCCACCTGCGTTTTATATCATGATATTGTTAATAGGTGTGTTATCAGGTGTGTCAGGTCAGGGGCATAGCCCTTGCTACTGGTACCATGTAACCCAGTACTACCTGCCGCATGTGAAGTCTCCCAACAACGGACCAGGCGGAGGAGGAAACCTTTCCCAACGGCTGTGAAGGCGGAAGAGGATGACCAAAGGGCAGGGGGAGCTCTTATCTTTGGCTGGAAGTCCCCCTAGGAGACGGAGCTCTGAAGAAAAAACCTGCACCTGCCGAGGCCGTCCTACACGTGGCAGTATCTGCACCTGTGGGACTGTGAGCGTCGGTAGGCAAGAGAGTGGGGAAGGAACTGCACAACTACTACTCACTAAAAAAAAAAGTCACCTGTGCTGGTCAGGCAATCAGGCTAATGTCGAAACGACGAGCTAGCCCTTCAACACCCAGCTTTCCCAAGCCCTGCAGCGATGGAGAAGTGGTAACGGGGACAGGCAGAGGATGCTGCTGGCAGTTCCTAGTCACGAATCTGCATGCAGGCGGCTGTGGGTTGATGGTCGTCCGCCATAGACTGGGGCATATGCGGCGCTCGTATCCTCCCATAGTGTCAGAGCAGCCCTTTTTAGGGACAGCACTGCTCTCCCCACATGGGGAAGGGGAGATAAAAGGATCCCCAAACAAAGCCTGCATGCCTCACCTAGTACCTAGTAGGAAACCGCACCTACTTGGACATCCAACAATAGCGGTCGAAAACAAAAGAAAAGAACCAGGAGTCATGCCCTGACTCTGGGTGCCTGGAATGTTCGCACCCTCTTAGAGACGACAGACCAGAAAGACGTACAGGGCTCATTGCTAGAATGCTTGATCGCTACCAGGTGGACATAGCAGCCCTGAGCGAAACCAGGTTTGCGGGTGAAACCCAGCTGGAGGAAGTTGGAGGGAGCTACAACTTCTACTGCATTGGGAAGCCAGATGGCACCCCAAGAACCTCAGACGTGGGCTTTTCCATACGAACCAAACTTGCACGACAGCTTGACAGCCTTCCACGTGGGATAAACGACAGGCTGATGACCCTGCGTCTGAAGCTGTCCAAGGATCGCTTCGCCACAGTCATCAGCTGCTATGCCCTGACGATGACCAACCCTGTTGACATCAAAGAAGCTTTCTACGAGGAGCTTAGCCGCACCATTTCAGCGGTAGACAGAAAGGACAGGCTGATCATCCTTGGGGATTTCAATGCCCGCGTCGGCGTGGATTTCTCCTCGTGGCCAAAAGTCCTAGGACAGCACGGCACTGGCAAGTGCAACTCCAACAGACTGATTTTGCTCTCGCTCTGTGCGCAGCATTGACTGACCATCACCAACACCCTCTTCCAACAAGCGGACAAGTACAAGAACACATGGATGCACCCCCGCTCCAAGCAATGGCACATGCTGGACTATGTGATTGTCCGGCAGAGGGACAGAGGTGATGTTTCCAGTACACGCTGCATGAGAGGAGCAGTCTGTTGGTCGGACCATCGCCTGGTACGCAGCAAGATGAACATCAGACTTGCACACAAGCACCAACCAGCCAGGCAGAAACCCCCTAGGAAGCTGAACATCCACCACCTCCCTATCACCAAGGACGTGCTGCAGCAGCAAATCCAAGTAGCTCTCCAAGAAATTCCTGCATCGACTGATGTAGAAGAGGTACGGAGCACCTTTAGAGATGCTGTGTACACAGCAGCAGCTGACACACTCAGCTTTGTACAGAGGAGCCACAAAGACTGGTTTGACGAGAACGACTCTGGAATCTCCAAGCTCCTGAACACACTGCATATTCGGCATCAGGATCACATTTCTGATAAAGACTGCCAGAGGAAGGAGAACCAGTTCTTGCAAACCAAGCAACTCGTACAGAAGAGGCTGCGTGAGATGAAGAACACCTGGTGGGATAGAAAGTCCGAAGAGCTTCAGTCCGCTGCTGATGCTCACGACATGAAGACCTTCCATGATGGTCTCCAAGATGTGTATGGGCCGAGAGTCACAGGATCAACCCCTGTCCGAGCCTCGGACCAGACCACCCTCCTGACAGACAAGAAAGACATCCTTGCCCGCTGGGCAGAGCACTTCAACACCCTCCTCAACAGGGACTCGTCCGTATCTGACGAGGCAATTGCAGCCCTCCCACAGCTACCAGTCAATGACTCGCTAGCTGCCCCTCCCACCAAGGTCGAGACCCAGAAGGCCCTGAAGCTGACAACGTCAGGAAAAGCACCAGGAGCGGATGGAATCAAGGCTGACATCTACAAGTATGGAGGCGAGGTGCTGACAGACAAGTTGACCACCCTGATCCAGTCTATCTGGGAGAGAGGGGAGGTCCCCCAGGATTTCAAGGATGCTTCTATTGTTCACATTTGCAAACGGAAGGGAGACAAAACATCCTGCGATAACCACCGTGGAATATCTGCCCTTTGCATCGCCAGCAAGATCTTCGCGCGCATCATACTGAACAGACTGGTTGACCATGTCTCCAACACAGTCATCCCTGAAGCACAGTGCTGCTTCCGCTCAGGCAGGGGAACATGTGACATGGTGTTTGCTGTACGCCAGATGCAAGAGAAGTGCCGTGAGCAGAACAAAGAGCTCCACGTGGTCTTTGTAGACCTGACTAAGGCCTTCGACACGGTGAACCACCATGGTCTGTGGAAGATCCTCCTAAAGTTCGGCTGCCCAGAGAGCCTTATCCAGCTGATTGCGTCTTTCCACGATGGCATGCAGGCGAGAGTACCATCAGCCTCAGCAAGACCAAGTCCATGTACCAACCGGCTAGCTCACAGAACGCCAGTGCCCCCCCCCCCCCCCCCCCCCCGAACTCCCCCCCCCGCCCCCCCCCCACCTGCAATCAAGATCATTGACACAGAGATCAAGTTAGTCGACAAGTTTTGCTACCTGGGCAGCACCCTATGCAGCAATGGAGCCCTTGATGCAGAAGTGACGCTGCGCATCACCAAGTCCAGCTCCGCCTTTGGCAGACTCAATAACAGGCTGTGGAACAACAAAGGCATCAGGCTCAGCACCATGATGAAAGCCTACAGAGCTGTTGTGCTGACCACCTTGTTGTACTGCTGTGAAACATGGACGACGTATCGCCGTCACATTCAACAACTTGAGCAGTTTCACCAGAGATGCCTACGAAAGATTCTCGGCTTAAAGTGGCAAGACAGGGTCTCCAACCTCCAGGTCCTAGAGAGGAGCGGCCTGCCCAGCATCAAAAGCTTGCTGATCCAATGCCAGCTACGCTGGACAGAACACGTTGTCCGCATGACAGACAGCAGGATCCCGAAGATGCTTTTGTATGGCCAGCTGAAGGAAGGCCACCGTGAACTTGCAAGACTCTGCAAGCGCTTCAAGGACACCTTGAAGACAACCTCAAAGCCTGTGACATAGACATCGCTTCCTGGGAAACTGATGTCCTTGACCGCTGTCGCTGGAGGATGCTGTGTTCTAGTGGCATAAAGACGTTTGAAAACAAGAGAACGCTGGCCATTAAGGAGACGTTGAGCGAAGGAAGCAGGGCTCAACTTCTGGAGACGTTTTCCCTTCCAACACCTGTGGGAAGTGCTGCGCATCCAGAATCTGCCTCTTCTCCCATATGAGGACACACACGGACAGATAAGCCTGCCTGCCTATTCATCCGTCAGACCGATGGGTGACAACATCCATCCATTGTTAATAGCCTGTTCACATTAAATTCTGTGCTTTTGTTTCTCTAATCTGAACGAATTGAAACATTGAATATCTCTCTTCCATTGTCAAGGAGGTTGTGTGTGTGTGTGTGTGTGTGTGTGTGTGTGTGTGTGTGTGTGTGTTTGAAATCAAAATGAAACCATGGAGCAAAAAGTAAGGGTGTGGAAAGAAATCCTTTCGAAACAAATCCCCGAGAAAACTAACTCGGCAGTCATGTCCACATTTCTTCCCCCGAACTCTTTCGTTTCGAAGACGGAAATTGTTGCGAATTGGTTAATAACATTGTAATATATTCTCTACATTTCTTCCCATCCACTCTTATATGAGCCTTCTTTACGGCATTAAAGATGGGAAGAATTGTAGAGTATAAATTTTAGTTTTATGTGGGTTATGGAAATAATAACATACCCGGCAAGCACACCCCCGAAAACGGAGTATTGCTACATAGATGTCAGAGTAAAAACAGTCATTCACTAAAAAGCCCACTCATGTACATACGAGTAAACGTAAGAGTTACAGCCCACGAACGTAGAAGAAAAAGGAGAGAGTTATTTACAAAATAACACATTTTCCGTCTTTGAAACGAACTTGAATGAAAGGAAGGAAATAAAAGAGGATATTGTCACAAACTCCTCATTACTTGATCTGACCAATATGGTGACATGGACTTATATGCTCAGCAAAATAACAGATACAACAACAATGGCCTTCAATAAACTGTTATTCAAAAAAAAAAAAACCCGTTTTTGTTTCTACTCGTCTGATTAAAACAAAACTCGACTCACCTGTGTATAGGTGCTTCAGCAGCATTTGTCGATGAATTTCGGGTGGAAAACGATACTTCACTAAAGCTGAGACTTATGTCTGCAATTCAGAATGAATACAAAGAAGATGTTCTGTGAACACTGTTAAGAAAGCAACAAACTAGTTACACGGCGGGAGGTGCTGACAGCAAAGCATGTTGGCTGACTGTGTGTGTGAGCTGTGACCACGTGTAACAACACAACCCACGTCTGAGTCTGTTCACTTAATTTGTCACAAAACCTTTTCTTTCGTGCACATGATATGCTATTGGTTTTGACTGTGCCGTTCGATTTAATAATCATCAATTCTTTCATTCATTCATTATTAACATTCTTTGAACAAAGCTATAATGCGCGCAAGTATGATTTTTCTTTTATTTAAAATTCGCTGGAAGTGAACCCAAAAGACTAAAAATACCAGGTTTGAAAACTGTATAAACTTAGAAATGTGCTGTTCAATGAACCTTTTTTTTCTTTTCTTTTTTGACTCACTTGTGTAAACAAAGTGAGTCTATGTTTTAACCTGGTGTTCGGTTATCTGTGTGTGTGTGTGTGTGTCTGTGTGTCTGTGGTAAACTTTAACATTGACATTTTCTCTGCTGATACTTTGTCAGTTGACACCAAATTTGGCATAAAAATAGGAAAAATTCGGCTCTTTCCAGTCATCTTGTTTAAAACAATATTGCACCTCTGGGATGGGCACAAAAATATATAAAAAAAGAAGCCTAATTATATGCAAACTGCATTTACTGTTATATTTATATTTTTTGTATTCCCTAAACTTGGCACTTTGACCTCTTATTCTGACACAACAACAAGAGGAGTCATTATTATCATTTTTTGTTCAAACAGGAACTTCTTTTGCTAAGCATGGAATTTTTTATTTATTTTGCAAACGTTTTGGTGCAGTGGGTAAAAAAGGGAAATTACTCTGCAATTAATGCTAGGGGACTTAATTTATCACAAGTGAGTCTTGAAGGCCTTGCCTCTCTTGTCTTCTTTATTTTTAAAACTTGCTTCTGGATCTATCATTTAACCATACCTTCGTACCCAGTTTGAAGACTTGAATCTCTTTTTCTCTCTCTGTCTCCCCTCTCTCTCTCTCTCTCTCTCTCTCTCTCTTTCTCCCTGTACATGTATCTATCATTCCCTTTTGATTCTCTGCATCTTTATCTAACTCTATGTCAATGTCCATCCGTCTTTATATACATATATGTTCTGTACTTTGGCTCTCTCTTTCTCTATCTCTCTCTTTCTGTCTGTCTTTCTTCCCCCCTTCTCTCTCTCTCTCTTTCTCTCTGTTTGTCTGTCTATCTATATGCCCCCTCTCTCCGCCACCCCTTTTTCTTTCTGTTTGTCTCCTCCTTTCCCTCACTTCTGTCTTTTCTTGTTTTGTTTGTTTGTTTTTGCTCTGTCCTCCCCTCTGTCACTTTGTCAGTCAGACCTCTGTCTCCCCCCCCCTCTCTCTCTCTCTCTGTACATATATCTGTCTTTCCCTTTTGCTTCTTTGCGTCTTTATCTAACTCTATGTCAATGTCCATCCGTCTTTATATACAAATATGTTCTGCACTTTGGCTCTCTCTCTCTCTCTCTTTCTGTCTGTCTGTCTTTCCCCCTTCTCTCGCTCTCTCTTTCTCTCTGTATCTTTCCTTTTACTTTCCTTCGTCTTTATCTAACTTTATATCAATGTGTATCCGTTTATATACATTTATGTTCTGTGCTTTAGCTCTCTGTCTCTGTCTCTCTCTCTCTGTGCATGTTTCCCTGATGCTTCTCTCCGTCTTTATCTAACTCTGTGTCAATGTCTAACTGTCCTTACATACGTATATGTTCTGTACTTTCGCTCTCTCTCTCTCTGTTTGTCTGTCTGTCTCTATGCCCCCTCTCTCCGCCATCCCTTTTTCTTTCTGTTTGTCTCCTCCTTTCCCTCACTTCTGTCTTTTTTGTTTTGTTTTTTGTTTGTTTCTTTCTTTCTTTTTGCTCTGTCCTTCCTTCTGTCTCTTTGTCTGTCGCACCTCGTTATTGTCAGCAGCGTTGCTATCTCTCTGCTGGTGTCTCGCTCTGTCAGTCTCTGTCTCTCTCTCTCTTTCTGCCCTCTCTTTCTCTCACTCTTTGTGTTTCTCTTTCCCCTTTTTGTCTGTCGGCCTGTCTTTCTCTGTTCCTATCTGTGTATCTTTCCCTCTTTTTGTTCTTCCTTCACATCGCTTTTCCCTCTACTTCTCTCTCTCTCTCTCTCTCTCTCTCTCTCTCTCTCCACACACACACACACACACGTATATATATATATATATATATATATATATATATATATATAGAGAGAGAGAGAGAGAGAGAGAGAGAGAGAAAGAGAGAGAGAGAGATTCACGCAGGACTGGTTTGCATCAGTTAGAGACAGAGACCGTTATGACGTGTATCGCTCATTCAAAACGGTATTCGGGTGTGAAATATATATCTTAGATTTTGATATCTACTGTTTCAGGGTAGGATTGATCCAGTTAAGTCTTAGTGTTCTACCAATTAATAACAATTTACATAGATATAACGACTGTACGACCAGCAGGAATTGTGTTGTCTGCTCAGATCACATCGGAAATGAGCACCATTTTCTGTTTGTATGTCCTCCATACGCAGACTTGAGAAACAGATTTATAATTTCTATTGATAAACCCTTCACGCATACATTTGAAGCAAGCATATCAACAAATATCAGGTCTTTGGCTAAATTTACTCACTATGTGTTCAGTAGAAGAAAAATATGGTCTGGTTGATACCATTTTTTTACCTCTCTTCTGAGCTTTGGCCATCTGCAAAATGTTAGCAATTTCATTCATATCAAATAGTTATTGTATTTTAAGTCATGTGTCCTCTGTAGATGTGCCTGGCATCCAGTTTAACAGTAAACCCTTATAAAGTGGCGGCACGTCTGCATATGCGTATAATGGCTATGTAAAATACAATTTTAAAAAAGTGAACGTGAAGATGTGTATGTTGATGGTAGGGGACGGGAATCGAAGAAAGAGGCAGGACTGGATACGAGTTGAATGCTAACACTGGTCTTCATCATCTATATCTAACGAGTTACAGTTATTTTCTGTTGTAGAATTTTATCAGAAATGTGTTCTGTCTGCATTTGTTTTGATATGGGCTGTTGGCCAATGTCATTAAATTCATTCAGTGTTCAGTGTTCTCTCTCTCTCTCTCTCTCTCTCTCTCTCTCTCTCTCTCCCTGTCAAAATATATTCTCTAGACAAAAATACACACACCAAAGAAAAAATGTAACATCAATACAATAGACTTCCATAAACTGAGCAATACCTTTTTTTCGGTACATCAAAATTATTATCTAAGGCGCTAAATCCCAAGCATCGTAGATTTAAACTTGGAGGAATCTTTACTGATTTCCCCCTATCCCTAATCAATACAGTACTGGATCTCAATTCTTCTGATACAGAGGTGCTGCCTTTTCTTCACTTGCCTTCCTTCGCTTTGTCCTCCACCAAAACCAGTTCCATCTTCAACCAAATCTCTCACGCTCTCCCTTTCGTCGAACGAAGTTCGTGCGTGCTGATTTTCCTGTGAAGTCAGTGAGTTACGTCGGCCAACTGTGACGTCAATGTCTCATATCTCTCTGTGAAAATCTAAATTCTGTATGGTTCTCTTTTTCTCTTTGAAAACAAATTGATGTAGAATGCACAGACACATACAGACACACACACACAGACACACACACACAAACACCCCTCCCCCCCACCGCCCCCCCCACCACACACACACATACACACAAAAGCACACACACTCAAACGCGCGCACACACACACTCACACAACAGAGGCACACACACACGCGCGCGCACGTGCTCGCCCATTACAGTGAGCAAGGACACATGAATATACTTAGAAAAAAAAATCAGCGTTTTTGTCTTTCAATCCACATATTCAGCAAATTCCTTATTTCATTATCAACAGGCTGTCATGGCATGGTAAACTGATTACCTTGGTTGATCTTTTACAGAGTTCTCTCTCTCTCTCTCTTCTCTTCAGTCCAGCACTGGATCTCAGAACAGCACAAAACACAATAATATTGAACACCACCTGCCTTCCCCCCTTTCCAACTCTCACCACCAAGTTATCAGTTTACGATGGCAGGATTGCTGGAAATTGTGTGCGACAGGTTCTCAAACGCGAGCTGCTTTTCTCAGACAACGCAGCTCTGACAACTCACTCTACAGAGGCACTCCAGAGACTCATCAACCACTTCGTCCAAGCATGCAGAGAGTTTGGCTTGACTATCAGCCTTTAGAAGACAAACATCATGGGCCAGGACATGAGCAGCACCCCAAGCATCTTTATTGGTGACTTCACACTCGAGGTCGTCGAGAACTTCACTTACCTCCGCTCCACCATCTCCAGTAACCTCTCCATGGATGCCGAGCTCAACAAGCAGATTAGCAAAGCAGCTAGCTACAGCCATGGCCTGCAGGCAGGCAGGCGACATCGACCCAGCAGGTTGGGAGGTGGTGGCTGAAGACCGTAACAGCAGGAGAAGGACCGTAAAGGCATGCGTCCAGAGGAGCGAAGAGAAGAGAGAACATCACTGGGAACAGGGGAGAGAGCGCAGATGGCAGAGGGCAGAATCTGTACTCTCTGAGCCAGGTGCGATTTTCACCTGCGGCAACAGCAACAGCAACAGAGCCTGCTGACACCACCGTGAAACTGAAGCTGATGTGTGATTGATTGCACATACTCACCTCACACTACAAAGCGGAAGGATTGTCAAGCTTGACACAGATCACTACGGCATGATTCGGAAATATCCCGGAATTGAAAAGCACTGAAAACCATTTTGAAAATGTCAAAAAGAAAAGGTATGAAAAAAAGGTGCAGAAAGGTTTCATAATTTTAAGCTGACGAGCATGAAATGCAGAAATTAATCTCTCTCTCTCTCTCTCTCTCTCTCTCTCTCTCTCTCTCTCTCTCTCTCTCTCTCTCCCCATCCCTGCCCCTCTCTGTCTCTCTCTCTCCCCATCCCTGCCCCTCTCTGTCTCTGTCTCTCTCTCCCCATCCCTGCCCCTCTCTGTCTCTGTCTCCCTCTCTCCCCATCCCTGCCCTCTCTGTCTCTGTCTCTCTCTCTCCCCATCCCTGCCCTCTCTGTCTCTCTCTCCCCATCCCTGCCCTCTCTGTCTCTCTCTCTCTCCCCATCCCTGCCCCTCTCTCTCTGTCTCTCTCTCTCTCTCACCATCCCTGCCCCTCTCTGTCTCTCTGTCTCTCTCCCCATCCCTGCCCTCTCTGTCTCTCTCTCTCTCTCCCCATCCCTGCCTTCTGTCTCTCTCTCTCTCTCTCACCATCCCTGCCATCTGTCTCTCTCTCTCTCCCTCTTTCCCCACCCCTGGCCCTCTCTGTCTGTCTCTCTCTGCCTCTCCCCCCACCCCTGCCCTCTCTGTCTCTCTCTCTCTCTCTCCCCATCCCTGCCATCTGTCTCTCTCTCTCTCCCTCTTTCCCCATCCCTGCCCCTCTCTGTCTGTCTCTCTCTGCCTCTCCCCCCATCCCTGGCCCTCTCTGTCTGTCTCTCTCTGCCTCTCCCCCCATCCCTGCCCCTCTCTGTCTGTCTCTCTCTGCCTCTCCCCCCATCCCTGCCCCTCTCTGTCTCTCTCTCTCTCCCTCTCCCCCCATCCCTGGCCCTCTCTGTCTGTCTCTCTCTGCCTCTCCCCCCATCCCTGCCCTCTCTGTCTCTCTCTCTCTCTCTCCCCATCCCTGCCATCTGTCTCTCTCTCTCTCCCTCTTTCCCCATCCCTGGCCCTCTCTGTCTGTCTCTCTCTGCCTCTCCCCCCACCCCTGGCCCTCTCTGTCTGTCTCTCTCTGCCTCTCCCCCCACCCCTGGCCCTCTCTGTCTGTCTCTCTCTGCCTCTCCCCCCACCCCTGGCCCTCTCTGTCTGTCTCTCTCTGCCTCTCCCCCCACCCCTGGCCCTCTCTGTCTGTCTCTCTCTGCCTCTCCCCCCATCCCTGCCCCTCTCTGTCTGTCTCTCTCTGCCTCTCCCCCCACCCCTGGCCCTCTCTGTCTGTCTCTCTCTGCCTCTCCCCCCACCCCTGGCCCTCTCTGTCTGTCTCTCTCTGCCTCTCCCCCCACCCCTGGCCCTCTCTGTCTGTCTCTCTCTGCCTCTCCCCCCACCCCTGGCCCTCTCTGTCTGTCTCTCTCTGCCTCTCCCCCCACCCCTGGCCCTCTCTGTCTGTCTCTCTCTGCCTCTCCCCCCATCCCTGCCCTCTCTGTCTCTCTCTCTCTCTCTCTCCCCATCCCTGCCATCTGTCTCTCTCTCTCTCCCTCTTTCCCCATCCCTGCCCCTCTCTGTCTCTCCCTCTCTTCTCATCCCTGCCCCTGAGCGCTCATCATTCGTTTCCTGTGTCATTCAATCAGATTTCAGGTACGCACACATACACACTCAGACAGACATGTAACATTTTACGTATATTACCGTTTTGTATTTATTTACCCCGCCATGTAGGCAGCCATACTCCGTTTTCGGGGGCGTGCATGCTGGGTATGTTCTTGTTTTCATAACCCACCGAACGCTGAAATGGATTACAGGATCTTTAACGTGCGTATTTGATCTTATGCGTGCGTATACACACGAAGGGGGTTCAGGCACTAGCCGTTCTTGTGTCGCTCATGTAATTTTCATCTCCGAAGGCTAGCCTCAGTCAAACCCTACATAACAGAGAAAAATATGGCTCAGTTGGTTTCCTCTTTTGTCCTGTCCAGATTGGATTACTGCAATTCCACTCTTGCAGGTTTACCATCTTCTTCCATCAACAGATTACAGAAAATTCAGAACAATGCTGCACGACTGGTTCTCGCCAAAAAGAAATCTGATCATGTTACACCTCTGCTGAATCGGTTACACTGGCTTCCAACTGAGTCCCGCATTCACTATAAGTTAGCAACACTCGCCTTCAAACATTTTGACAAGTCTCTTCCATTGTATCTCTCCTCTGTATTGGAAACATATGAACCGCACAGAACATTAAGATCCAGTTCTGAAAAGCTGCTTAAAGTTCCAAGGACTATTCTGAAATGTGCTGTAAACAGGTCTTTCAGAGCTCAGGTTCCCCAAGTGTGGAACTCTCTACCTTCATCTCTTAGAAATTCCTCTGATCTACGTTCCTTTAAGTCAGATCTGAAAACTTACCTTTTCCGTAAGCATTTTTGTTCTGGGCGGAATGGTGAAACCAACTTATGCTTGTTAGCAAGTATCTTTGTTAGTATTTTTGTAGTCCTGTTTTAATGCATTGTGTATTTTATGTAGTTTTGGTCATTTTTTTCTATCTGGTTATTTTTAATGGACGTGTGTGCGTGTGTGTGTGTGCGTGTAAGCGTGCGTGCGTGCATGTGCTTATGTGGTTACAGTCCTCAGGTACGCGTGTGTAAGTGTGTAGGTATGTTAGTATGTCCGAACAGAATTTGATGTTAGAAAATAAATATTTTAATGCTTATGCAAATCTGTTTTTATTGCAGTTGATATTTAATGTCAGTGTATGTGTGTCTGTTAGGGAGGGATATATATATATATATATATATATATATATGTGTGTGTGTGTGTGTGTGTGTGTGTGTGTGCGTGTGTGTGTGCGTGCGTGTGCGTGTGCGCGCGTGTGTTAGTGTGTGTGTGTGTGTGCTTTATGAAATGATTTTGTTTTAATCTAAGCCCGATTAACTTAATAACTTTTATAATCTTTAGTGTGCTTTTGCATTCATATGAACACACTGGATGTTTTTCATTGTCCGATAGCGATTGATATGTTTTTTAAGGCATGTTTATAGTCAACTGTGATGTAAGGGGCTTTGAGTAGCATTGTCTGGATATCGCGCCATAGAAAAACTATTTAAGATTTATTATTACTATTATTATTATTACATATTTTGACCTGGGAGGACAGAAAAATCTCCACCTTTTATTTACCAGGTGCCGTCACCGAGATTCGAGCCCGCGACCCTCAGATTGAAAGTCCATTGCTTTAACAATTCGGCTATTGCGCCGTAATTGATACGCGTTGAATGGTAACGGAATTAGAATCTTCGCAGCTAAGTGGAAAACATGTAATGTTTTATGACTTCGCTAGATTCAATAAGTAACAATTACCTTATAGACGCCCACATTATTAAAAGCATGTTACATGGCAACAGATTGGTCTCCCTAAACATTGAAAGATTTCATTGCAAGACAACAAAACAAAACACAAAAATTGTTAGTGGAAGAAAAATGCACTTTCAAACTGGTTTTCCTTTCATTTTTTTTATTACAAAATATTAACCGACAAAAAGTCCATACCCTGAACTGGGCTATTTTATTTTCTTTGGATACCATTTTCCTCCGTGGACAACAGTTCCCCCCAGATGAAGAGAAACAAAGAAGAAGAAAAAAAGAATCACGAATATGTACATTTTTTGGGCCGACACGAGCTTAATACGTACTTGACATTGAAGTTATTCATTATCATCATTCTCCTTCTCATTATTATCATATTACCATCATTATTATCAGTATACATTTCAAAATATAAATATTGAAGTAATGTATCTTCATCTTCCAGTCACATTCTACGACACATGTCAGGCTGAAACCGCTTGATTTTTTTTTTTTTTTAATTAATTTTTCATCTGTGGCCTTTCAGTTAACCACAGCCTCCCGATACTCACGGATGTGATGTTTGAACAGCACTTAGGAACAAAACTATTATAAGTCGTGTTATTCTTTCGATATTATCAATGTTATTATCAGTAGAGGTGGGGGTTTTTTTGTGTTTTTTTTCATTTTCTTTTTTACATATTCAACTGATCTATCTTCATCTCCCAACCACATTCTACGACTCTTGTCAATCTGAAATCTCAGCTTGTCTTTTTTTTTCTTTTTATAACCGGTGCCTTTCAGTTCGTCACAGCCTCCTGTCCACAGCCTTCTGATACTCATGGATGTGGTCCTTGAACAACACTTCACGAACCAAAGTCCGAGGGAGTTTCAGCGCTTCAGCACGACTCTCACGATCACCACCAAGGCCAATGCAGTCTGAAACGACAGCAGCGCACAAGGACTTGAGATCTCTGGGATTGCTGATGATGTGGTCAATGAAATCGTCCATCAGAGTTCGAGGGCCACCGTGCCCGATACGGCCCGAACGGAAGATGTGGAGCTCTCGGTTAGTGACACCGCCTGCCTTGTAAAGCAGGCGAAGTTCGGGGAACATTCTGTTCCTCGCACAGGTTTCCAATACGTCACTGTGATAGTTGAATGCATGCATCCAAAACGTTGTCATTCCAGCCTCCACACACCACACCAAGTGCTGGGATTTTTCCCACAACCGTTCCCGTGACACCGATTCCAAATTTTGTATATCGGCTAAAAGTTTCAGAATTAAGCACAGCCACGACACTCCCCTTCTCCGGAAAGCACCCACGCACAGGTCCTCCGCTCTTCTGATGAAGATCTGGCGCAGTTGAGGACTGTTGGGGTACTGCAAGCGCATGAACATAACCATTTCAATCTTATGCACGTAAACTTTAAGGATCCGGACCAGCAGGGAATCCAGCAGCTGAAGAGCGCCAGGCTGGTGGAGGATAGAGGAATCGGTGCAAAAGACGTAGACCAGCACTAACAGGTTGTCGGTGCGACACCTGGTGCTCTGCACGAGATGCAGGACCAGGTCATAGCGACGTACCTTCAGGAGTCTTTCAAAGACGAAGTGCTCATATTCGATGTTCATAGTGGGCAGGGTCGTTCAGCCTGACTGACAAACTGCAAAAAGAAAGTTGTCACATTACAAAGAGCCTTGCTCGTCCTAAGCGCGCGTGCTAATTCACCACCTACAAGACGGATCTTCTGGATTTACCTGTGGTTGTGTTTTTCATTCCTAACATTGGCAATACAGTACTTTTTGTACGGTACTGAGTGAGGGACATATATGGTCGTCACTTCTCAACCGCTGTTTATATTTCATTTTATGACACCAGACAGGACAACACATATATCCACACTTGTACAGATTAGAATAACCATCAAGTTATAGTTTTTCCCTCTCTCTGTATTTTGATAACGTTGGATACGAATATAGCACTCTTTCCAAAAATACTGCTCCAGGTGCTGTAAGGTATTAATTTTCAAAACAGGGTACTGTGGTTTTTTTTGTTGTTGTTTTTCCTGACGTGAGGCAAACCAACAAGAACCCAAAGGCAAGCTAAGGCAAATCGAGACAAGTCGAGAATCATGTCAAATTATGCTTGCGTATTTATTGATGAAGTCTACCTTCATTTTATATCGTGTTATTGTTAATAGTCTGTTCACATTAAATTTTGTGCTTATGTTTCTTTAATTTTAAGGAATTGCAACATTGTAATCTCCCTTTCATTGTCAAGGAGGTTGTGTGTGTGTGTGTGTGTGTGTGTGTGTGTGTGTGTGTGTGTGTGTGTGTGTGTGAGTATAAGTGTGTGTGTGAGAGAGATTGAGAGATAGAGAGAGCGAGAGAGAGACAGAGACAGAGAGAGTCCAGACAAATGGTTGAATGTGTTTCGGGTATGGGCACACCTACATATGGATGGAGTAGAGAGAGAGAGAGAGAGAGAGAGAGAGAGAGAGAGAATGTGTGGTGCATGTTCAATGAGGCCGGTTTTATAATAAAGAGATAACCTATTTTTAGTAATTATTTCCTCCTCTTTCTTTTCTGTAACATCTGGTTAATATATATCAGGCATCTGCATAAGGTAGAATATAAAACATACCATGTGGTAATTATGATCTATTATCTAAATGATACTGTGGAGCAAAAAGGAAGGGTGTGGAAAGAAAGCCTGAAACTAACCCCCAAGAAAACAAACTCGGCAGTCATGTCCACGTTTCTTCGCCCGTACTCTTTCGTTTCGAAGACGGAAATTGTTGCAAATTGGTTAATAACATTGTAATATATTCTCTACATTTCTCCCCCTCCACTGCTATATAAGCCTTCTTTACGGCATTAAAGAGGGGAAGAATTGTAGAGTATAAATTATAGTGTTATGTGGGTTATGGAAACAATAACATACCAGGCAAGCACAACCCCGAAAACGGAGTACGGCTGCATAGATAGCGGTGAAAAAACGGTCATTCACGCGAGTGGATGAGCGGACGAGGGAGTTAGAGCCCACGAACGAAGAAGAAAAAGAAGAGTGTTATTAACCAAATAACATTTTTTCCGTCTTTGAAACGAAACTGAATGAAACGAGTACGGTAGGAAAGAAATGAGGATATTGTCACAAACTCCTTATTGCTCGAACTGACCAATATGGTGACACGGGTCTGCATGTTCAGCAGAAAAACCGATTCAATGACCTTCAATAAAAATGTTATTTAAAAATCGGCACGTTTTTGTTTCTACTCGTTTAATTAAAACAAAACTCGACTCACCTGTGTACAGGTGCTACAGCAGCACTTGTCGAAGAATTTCGGGCGAAAAACGATACTTCACTAAAGCTGAGACTTATGTTTGCGACTCAAAATGAGAAGAATGAAAAGGAAAAAGGAAGACGTTCTGTGAACACTGTTAAGAAAGCAACAAACTAGTCACACAGCGGAAGATGCTGACAGCAAAGCATGTTGGCTGACTGTGTGTGTGAGCTGTGACCACGTGCAACAACACACCACATGCTTGAGTCTGTGTTCACTTGATCTCTCACAATACCTTTATTTTCGTACACATAATATGCTATTGGTTTTTATTGGCCATCCAATTTTATAATCATCAATTCGTCCATTCATTATTAAAATTCTTTGAACAAAGTTATAACTCGTGCAAATATGCTTTTTCTTTTATTTAAAGTTCGCCAGAAGTGAAACCAAAAGGCTAAAAATACCAGGTTTGAAAACTGTACAAAATTAAACTTAGTAATGTGTTATTCAATGCACCTTCTTTTCCCTTTTCTTTTCTTCTTCAACATATTTTTTAAACTTGCATCTGGATCTATCATTTAACCATACTTTAGTACCCAGCTTGAAGCCTTGAATCTAAGTGTTAGTCTATGCTACATTGAAGGGGAAAACAAACAAACAAACAAGAAACACGAACCTATAATAACATTCAGTTCATGTTGTTAAGGATGTCAAGGTACCGCAAAAATATACAGTTGCAGACATTGTACTGTTTCGTTGGGTTGAAAAAAGTTTTTTAATGTCACATTATTAAGTCCGAACGTTTTGTTTTTAATTTCAGTAATAATATTGAAAGATTTAAGAAATAGTAAGCATACAGATATTTTGATAGCATTGCCCTTAATTGCCGTATCTTGTAGCATTCCTCCATTCCCACATCCATTTTTATATAATGTGTAAGTGCTTGTGGAAGTGTCATACAAAAAAAGCATCCAATACCTGAAGAAAGAACTGGAAATGCATAGAGGTGTATGAGCATGAGCGCGTCCGCGCACGCGCACGCGCACACACAAACACACATACACACACAAACTGTGTGTGTGTGTGTGTGTGTGTGTGTGTGTCTGTTTTATTGTAATTGATGTAGATTAGCAAAGACAAATTGGAAGAATGGGCCATGCCTAAAATCATAATCCTTGAATAAAAAACGTTCTGAGTTCTCTCTCTCTCTCTCTCTCTCTCTCTTCGTTATGTCATGGGATTTTTCTCCTTTTTTTCTGGCTTTCTTAAACCCTGAAGCTATCTGCAAGTCGTCAGTCACGCGACGACTGGTGGTCTGAGTGTAGAAGGGGTGTGGGTGGGGATGGGGGGGGAGGGGGAGTAAAGCTCATTGCATGTGCCCGACATCATCCCCCCACCCCCCACCCCCGACCCTCCATTTCTCGCCCTACTTTCTCGGATGCAGACGATAGGATGTCGTGAGGAGGCGCCATCCATCGCGGAGGGATATGTCACGTCCGCTCCAGAGAAGATGTTCTCCAGCGCGGGCCGGGTCGATGAAGAGTTGTGGGCCTTAGTAAGGGATGGTCACGCACCAAAGGGGGAACATGTACCTCGCGTTCAGATTGTCAGAAACGTGTAGTCGCTGATAGGACAAGTAAAGCAAACATTTGGAGAGCCCACCCAGGGAAATGTACCAAAATGGCGCTGGCAAAGATTTCGAGTGTTGAAATGTTCCAAAACGGCGCCAGCAAACATTTATTGAGTTGAAATGTACCAAAATGGCGCCAGTAAACATTTCTAGAGCTGCCCTTGCAAACGTTTTGAGAGCTGACCGAGGGAAAGATATTGAAATGGTCGCAGCAAACATTTGCAGTGTTGAAATGTGCT
>NC_134883.1:32706263-32716263 GCF_041734735.1 Babylonia areolata
GCCGATGGAATAGATACAATGATATTGTTTTAAAGAAGAGTTTGTGTAGAATGTCAAGTTCATTGTGATGTTAGAACCCAGGTTGAACGGGGAGATATATCACCTGTAACATCTCACCGATATAAAGCACACTGCAAAGTGACAATATTGTCAAGCTTGACACAGAACACTACGGCATGATTCGGAAATATCCCGGGATTGAAAAGTGCTGAAAAGCATTTTGAAAATGTCAAATGTAAAAGTATGAAAAAAGTGCAGAAAGGTTTCACAATTTTAAGCTTACGAGCATGAAATACAGAAATTAATCTCTCTCTCTCTCTCTCTCTCTCTCTCTCTCTCTCTCTCTCCCCTCTCTCTCTCTCCCCCCCCCCTCTCTCTCTCTCTCCATCCCTGCTGCTCCCTCCTCCCTCTCTGTCTGTTTCTCTCCCTCTCTCCTCATACCTGCCCCTCCCTCTCTCTCTTCCCATCCCTGCGCCTCCCCCCCACTCTGTCTGTCTCTGTCTGTCTGTCTGTCTCTGTCTCTCTCTCATAAGCATGTCCGGTGAAATGAATTCCTATGAGCAAAAAAAAAAAAGGGGGTTGGAGTTGATTCAGTTCTTCGACCGTCCATCGCAAGTCAGACGCTAACTGTAACACGTTCAATGGTAAAGGAACAAGAATCTTCGCAGCTAAGTGGAAAAATGTAATGTTTTATCACTTCGTTAGGTTCAATAAGTAACAAGTACCTTATGGACGCCCACCTGATTAAAAGCATGTTGCATGACAACAGATTGGTCTCCCTAAACATTGAAACATTTCATTGCAAAAGACAACAAAACACAACAGAGGCAAGGCCTTCAAGACTCACTTGTGATACACTTTAAAAAATCTAATCGTTAAAATGTGTTCTGTATTTGTTATTGTAAAACTTCGGGTTAAAAAAAAAAAAAAAGTCCTAGCGGCAGATTCGAACCCCGCGTGTTCAGGTGAGAAGAAACTGTCTTACCCATTACACTATCGTGGCGCCTTAACTGACGTCCAAAAATATATTTAAACATGTTTTTTTAAAGGGCGATAAATCGATTGTGGTATTCGCAGTGAGAACGCTGTCTAAATCATATTATTCTAGTGTATCTTAGGCATTCAAAAAATCTTTAAGGGCAATTAAAAGTTATTTTTAAGTCCGCGGTAAAGGAGACGTGGCTATCGCCGCAATCACACTGCAACATTTAGCCGTTTTCTCTGGATCTAGATTGATGTACAAGTTTAGTTACACCCAATTGACACGGTCGATTCAATTTCTCTTTTATGTTCATTCTAGTTTTATAGTTTTAAAGTTGATATGAAAATTGAGTATTTTGTTAAACTAATAACATGTAGAACCAAGTACAAGTACTTCTAAACGTCGTATGAAGTGAAAAGGACTTCATTTTGAGAAAAGTCAAGACTGGAAATTTTTACATTTCATCAATTCAAGGGTATTAACTCTCTTGGTTTATTATTTTTAACTGTGAATTCCGACGATTCTGTTGATATTTTTATGGCAGTTTGGGGCATAATCCAGTAAGTGATGAGGCGTTCACAAATCTTTCTCTGAATAAAATTAATATTTAACGGTCTCCTTCTCTAACTTTACATCACATGTTATCGTGTATTGGCAATTGAATATAGGATTGAACGGGCAGGTCAACAACTTGAAACAAAATGGCGTCGTTCGCGTTCGCGAAGCGGAATATGAGCACGCGCTTTGAATATGTATAAATATGTGTACGCAACTGAATTTTGCCCATGACCTTCAGGGCTCAGCCAATATATCTGTAAAGTCCACTTGTCGTACTGATTTTTAGTATTTTCCGAAAAAGACCATGTGGGCGAATGAACATAGTGAAAGCCCTGTACACTGAGCCGGAGTAAAACACAGAAGCTTTTTATGTGCCGAGTATAATTTCAAAATGTAATGTTTAAGATGAGAAAGATCAGTTTAAAGCAAATTAAGCCCCCTAGCATTAATTACAGATTAATTTCCCTTTTTTAACTATCTGCACTAAAGACATGCAAAATAAATATAACTTCCATGCTTAGCAAAAGAAGTTCCTGTTTGAACAAAAATGATAAAAATGACTGTTCTTGTTGTTGTGTCAGAATATCAGATCAAAGTGCCAGGTTTAGATTTAAAATAGTATAAATATAACAGTAAATTCAGTTTGCATATCATTTGGCTTCTTTTTTTTAATATTTTTGTTGTGCCCATCCCAGACGTGCAATATTATTTTAAACAAGATGACTGGAAAGAACTGAATTTTTCCCATTTTTATGCCAAATTTGGTGTCAACTGAAGTATTTGCAGAGAAAATGGCGATGTTAAAAGTTTACCACACACACACACACAGACAACTGAACACCGGGTTAAAACATAGACTCACTTTGTTTTCACAAGTGAGTCAAAAATTGATAGTGGAAGAAAAATGCACTTTGACACTCGTTTTCCTTTATTTTATTTTATTACAAAACATAATAACCGAAAAAAGTCTATACCCTGGAAAAGAATCTTCTTGTTTGTTATACATCTCGCTCAGAACATTCAATTAACTGGGCAATTTTATTTCTTTATATACCGTTTTCTTCCATGGACAGCGATTTCTCCGCAGATGAAAAGAAAAAGAAAAAAAAAAGAAAAAAGAATCACGAATCTGTACTCTTTATAGGCTGATACGAGCTTAATATGTACATGACATTTAAGTTATTCATTACCATCATTCTCCTTGTTCTTATTATTATAACTATAATCATTATTATCATCATATGCGTGTTTTACATATTCCAGTGATTAATCTTCACTGCATTATACGACTCTTACATCTGCTTGATCTTTTCTTTTTCTTTTCTTTTAGCCGCAGTATAGTATAGAGTATATCTTCAGTATAGTTGAGTCTTTTTTACATTTAAAGTAACTTATCATCATCTACCAACCATATTCTACGACTCTTGTCTATCTGAAATCTCTGCTTGATGTTTTTTCTTTTTCACTTCGCCAGAGCCTCCTGATACTCATGGATGTGGTCCTTGAACAACACTTCACGAACCAAAGTCCGAGGGAGTTCCAGTGCTTGAGCACGACTCTCACGATCACCACCAAGGCCAATGCAGCCTGAAACCACGGCAGCACACAAGGACTTGAGATCTCTGGGATTGCTGATGATGTGGTCAATGAAATCGTCCATCAGGGTTCGAGGGCCACCGTGCCCTATACGGCCCGAACGGAAGATGTGGAGCTCTTGGTTAGTAACACCGCCTGCCTTGTACAGCAGGCGAAGTTCGGGGAACATTCTGTTCCTCGCACAGGTTTCCAATACTTTATTGCGATAGTTGAACGGATGTATCCCAAACGTCGTCATTCCAGCCTCCACACACCACACCAAGTGCTGGGATTTTTCCGCCAACCGTTCCCGTGACACCAAATTTTGTATCCGGGCTAAAAGGCCCAGGATTAAGAACAGCCACGACACTCCCATTATCCGGAAGGAATACGCGCACAGATCATTCGCTCTTCTGAAGTAGAACTGGCGCAGTTCAGGACTGTTGGGGTACCTCAAGCGCATGATCATAACACGTACAATCATATGCACGTAAACGTCAAAGATCTGGACCAGCAGGGAATCCAGCAGCTGACGAGCGCCAGGCTGGAGGAGGATATAGGCATGGGTCAAAAAGGCTTTGACCAGCACTAACAGGTTGTCGGTGTGCCAGCTGGTGCTCTGCACGAGATGCAAGGCCAGGTCATAGCGACGTACCTTCAGGAGTCTTTCAAAGACGAAGTGCTCATATTTGATGTTCATAGTGGGCAGGGTCGTTCAGCCTGACTGACAAACTGCAAAAAGAAGGTTGTCAGATTACAAAGAGCCTTGCTCGTCCTAAGCGCGCGTGCTCATTCACCCCTTACAAGACGGGTCTTCTGGCTTTACCTGTGATTGTGTTCTATAATTAGCAATTCATTCATTAATTATCAAAATTCTTTGAACGAAGTTATAAGTCGCGCAAATAACATTTTTCTTTTAATTAAAGTTCGCCAGAAGTGAACCCAAAAGGCTAAACATACCCGTTTGAAAACTGTACAAAATTAAACTTAGTAATGCGTTATTCAATGCACCTTCTTTGTCATTTTCTTTTCTTCTTCAACATATTTTTTAAACTTGCGTCTGGATCTATCATTTAACCATACTTTAGTACCCAGCTTGAAGCCTTGGGTCGTTAAAGTGTTAGTCTATGCTGTGTGGGTGGTTCGTCCGTCGGGCTCGACGAGGACCATCTAGTTATCATGCGGTGGGTGGGTTGGGCTCTGTGGGTGCGCAGATGACTGGTCAGGCCAATCCGCGCCCGGGAGGTTCTGACGCAGTGTGGACAGGGGATGGTGGCGGCTGTCGGGGACTTGCTGGCACTGCTTTTCCTGTCCTGTCTGCGTTGCTGTGCTGCAGCGATTCTGTTGGCCTCACAGGATTTGGCACCTTTGTGGACAGCTGAACGCCACTTTGATCTGACCATTGCATTCAGCTCCCATGTGGCGTGGCTGATGTTGAAGGCCTTCAGAGAAGCATTCAGAGTGTCTTTGAAGCGCTTCTTTTGGCCTCCATGGGAGCGCTTGCCATGTTGGAGTTTGCCGTACAGCAGTTTTTTGGGGAGCCGGTGGTCTGGCATGCGAATTACATGGCCTGCCCAGCGCAGCTGGGCCTGCATCAAGATGGTGTAGATACTGGGAAAGTTTGCACGAGTGAGCACCTCTGTGTCAGTGATCTTCTCTTTCCACTTTATGCCGAGAAGTTTTCTGAGGCTGGTGGTGTGGAAGTGGTTCAGCTCTTTCGCGTGGCGTTTGCAGACCGTCCATGATTCACATCCATAGAGCAGTGTGGTGAGAACTATGGCCTTGTATACTTTGAACTTCGTCTCCATGGTGATGCCTCTCCTGTTCCAAACGTTCTTATTGAGTCTGCCGAAGGCAGCGCTGGCTTTGACTAGTCTAGCATTCACCTCGTCGTTGATGACAACTGTGCGAGAGAGTGTACTGCCCAGGTATGTGAACTTGCCCACCGCGTTTAGTCGTTGCCCGTTGATGAAGATGTTTGGTTCAACGTAAAGCTTTCCTGGAGCTAGCTGGTGCATCACCTCAGTCTTCTTTGTGCTGATTGTGAGGCCAAAGTTGTCACAGGTAGCAGAGAACTTGTCGACACTGTGCTGCATGTCAGCTTCGGAGGCAGCGTTGAGAGCGCAGTCATCAGCAAACAGGAAGTCGTTGACGGTCTCTGTCCTCACCTTGGTTTTTGCTTGAAGCCTCCTGAGGTTGAAGAGTGAGCCATCTGTGCGGTACTTGATGCCAATGCCTACGTCAGCGTCTCTGAAGGCATCTGTCAGCATGGCTGAAAACATGAGACTGAACAGGGTGGGGGCAAGAACACACCCTTGCTTGACACCGTTGGAGACAGGGAATGGTTCTGAAGTCTCTCCGTTGTCTTGGACTCGGGCCAGCATCCCATCGTGTAGTTGCCGTATGATGGTGATGAACTTTCTGGGACATCCGTACTTCGCCAATATTCTTCAAAGGCCATCTCTGCTAACAGTATCGAAGGCCTTGGTCAGATCGACATAGGTGGAGTAAAGGTCGGCGTTCTGTTCCTGACACTTCTCCTGGTGCTGCCTGGCAGCAAACACCATGTCGATAGTCCCGCGTTCTTTCCGGAAGCCACACTGGCTCTCTGGTAGGAGACCTTGCTCAATGTGCGCCATGAGAGGGTTGAGTAGCACTCTGGCCAGAGTCTTGCCTGTGACAGACAGCAGGGATATTCCACGATGGTTGTCACAGGCCTGACGATTTCCTTTGCGCTTGTACAGGTGTATGATGAAAGCGTCTTTGAAGTCCTGTGGAACTGCCTCATGCTGCCAGATGAGCTGGAACAGCTGATGAAGCTTCTCAGTCAGCGCCATACCACCTTCTTTGTAGACCTCAGCTGGAATGGAGTCTGAGCCAGGGGCTTTGCCATTGGATAGCAGACGGATAGCTTTCTGGGTCTCCTCCAAAGTTGGAATGGCATCCAACGACTCACTGACTGGCACCTGGGGGAGTCGGTCGATGGCTTCATCATTGATGGTGGAAGGGTGGTTCAGTAAGCTGTCAAAGTGTTCAGCCCATCTCTCAAGGATCCCGTCTTTGTCAGTGATTAGGGTACAACCATCAGCACTGAGGAGTGGAGCAGATCCAGAGGTGGTGGGTCCGTAGACTTCTTTCAGGCCGTTATAGAAGTTCTTCATGTCGTTTCTGTCTGCAAAGCCCTGGATCTCATCAGCTTTGTTGCTCAACCAGAAATCCTGCATCTGCCGCAGCTTCAGCTGAATGGTGCTGTGTGCGCTCTTCAGTATGTCTTTCTTTGACTGTGACTTGGGATATTCAATGTGGGCTCTGTAGGCTTGGCGTTTGTCTTGCAGCAGCTGCTTGATCTCAGTGCAGTTCTCATCAAACCAGTCTTTGTGCTTTCTGGCAGAAGGCCCCAGGCACTCCATGGCAGTGTTGTACACCGTCTCATGCAGTGCGCCCCATGCTGCCTCCATATTCTGGTTGTCCAGCACGGTGGACTCAAGGCGTTCATCCAGGGTGTCAGCAAAGCTCTGCTTGATGTTGCCTAGGTCCAGCTTGTTGACATTCAGGCGTTTGGGTGCTTTCATGCCCTGAGGCCGTCTCTTGGGCTGGATGCGGAGGTTGAGTTGGGAGACGATAAGGCTGTGGTCTGTCCAGCACTCGGCGCCGCACATGGCCATCAGGACTCGTACGTCCTGCTTGTCCCTCTTCCTGACGATGACAAAGTCGATGAGATGCCAATGCCCAGAGCGAGGATGCATCCATGACGTCCTGTTACGGGTAGGGAGGCAGAAGACGGTGTTTGTGATAAGAAGGTCGTGCTTGGCACATGTCTGGATAAGTAGTTGACCATTGCTGTTACAGTTGCCAACCCCATGCTTCCCAATCACGCCTTCCCAGGAGGTGCTGTCACAGCCAACTCTCGCGTTAAAGTCACCAAGAATGATGAGCTTGTCTGCGTTGGGAACAGTGGTGATGACAGCATTCAGGTCCTCGTATAACTTGCCCTTGATCTCATCCGGGTTGGTCATGGTGGGCGCGTAGGCGCTGACAATGGTGGTAAACTTCTTCCCGTTGCATAAAGAGAGTTTCATCGTCATCAGGCGATCGTTCACTCCTTTCGGGGGGCCAGCCAGCTTGCCAACGAGGGTTGTCTTGAACTCCAGCCTCACGTCTCTCTTCAGGTCCGCGACCACTCCAAAAGAAGGTGTAGCCTGCGCCTCGCTCACAGCTTTCGCCTTCTTCTGACAGTCTGGTCTCACTTAAGGCAGCGATGTCGATGTTGTACTTGGCTAGTTCACTCGCTATGAGTGCTGTGCGTCTCTGTGGTCTGTCTGAGTCGCCTCTGTCCAGAAGCGTACGCCACGTTCTATGTGGCAATGGTCAATGGGGTTCTCCTTGCTTTCTTTTTTCTTTCCTTTGTGTGTCGACCGCTTGAGTAGGGTCCTCGTCAGCCGCGGTATGCTGACTAGGGTGGTGTGGAGCAGGCAATGTTTAGGGCACCTTTTCCAGCCCCTTCCTCATGCCATGGAGGTGAGCAGTGCTGTCCTGAAGAGGGCTGCTCAGTCACTCAGGGGGCTGCCGATCTCCACCGCTGCTCCAGTCGGTGAAAAACGACCCTATGGCCTGAGCCGCCTGCGCGCAGGTCCCCGGCTACGACTGCCAGCGTACCCACACCTGTCGCTTCGTCGCTCGCCTGTCGCCACAGGGCTTGGGGAAGATGATGGTATGGGATGAAGGATGACTGATGACTTGCGCGATGACTTTGTTTATAGTGAGGAGGAGTTGCGCAACGTCGACCTCACTCTCTTGTCCGAGACCGTCTGTATCCAGTGGCAAGACGAGGTCAAGACGACTTGAGATGGAAACGGATGCAGTGGATGACCAGGATGTCCTATGTGCCTCATCCTGCCCTCAGCACTCCACAGTGCTCTGCTGCAACCGCCTTCCTCTCCGTTGAACCATGAAGGTTTCTTCAGCAGAGTCCGCCGGATCCAGTCTTCACATGCTTGGGTAGACAAGCCCGAACTTGCCGAGGGTTTGAGACCCGTCGGCTACCCTCACCTTGTGTAGCCAGCCTGTCAAAGCCGTTGCCCGGAGGTTGGGAGCTGCCGCATGCTAGCAGCTTCTAGGACCCATAGGTGAGAGCTGGGTGCCGGTGGGGACCAACAGAGGACGAACCACTCACGGAAGAGCGTAACAAACCCCCCTCTAGAGGTACTACCCCTCCCGTGCACCCCCTAACCCCCTAGTCTATGCTACATTGAAGGGGAAAACAAACAAGAAACACGAACCAATAATAACATTCAGTTTATGTTGTAAAGGATGTCAAGGTACCGCAAAAATATACAGTTGCCGACATTGTACTGTATTGTTGGGTTGTGTTTTTTTTTGGTGTTTTTGTTGTTGTTGTTGTTGTTGTTCTTTTCAAGTTTTTTAATGTCACATTATTAAGTCCGAACGGTTTGTTTAAATTTCAGTAATAATGTAGAAGGATTTAAGAAATAGCAAGCATACAGGTATTTTGATAGCATTGCCCTTAATTGACTTATCTTGTAGCATACCTCCATTCCCACATCCATTTTTATGTAATGTGTAAGTGCTTGTGGAAGTGTCATACGAAGAAACTATCCAATACCTGAAGTAAGAAATGGAAATGCATAGAAGTGTATGAGGGCGAGAACGCCCACGCACGCACACACACAAACACAAACACACACACACACACACACACACTCTCTCTCTCTCTCTGTTATTGTAATTGATGTAGATTAGCGAGGACAGATTGGAAGAATGGGCCATGCCTAAAATCATAAACCTTGAATATAAAAATAAAAACGTTTTGAGTTCTGAGTTCTCTCTCTCTCTCTCTCTCTCTCTCTCTCTCTCTCTCTCTCTTTCATGGGATTTTTCTTCATCTTTTCTGGCTTCCTTAAACCCTGAAGCCATCTGCAAGTCGTCAGTCACGCGACGACTGGTGGTCGGAGTGTAGAAGGGGTGTGGGGGCGGGAAGGGGAGTAAAGCTCATTGCATGTGCCCGAGATCACAGTCTTGGAAGGCGTCAATCAGCATGGCAGAGAAGAGAATGGAGAACAGTGTAGGTGCCATGACCCAGCCCTGCTTCACTCCATTTGCCACAGGGAATGGATCCGACATGTCAGTATTTTCCTGTACTCTCGCCTGCATGCCATCGTGAAATGACGCAATCATCTGGATTAGGCTCTCTGGGCAGCCGAACTTTAGGAGGATCTTCCACAGACCACGGCGGTTCAGCGTGTCAAGCAAAAAAGAAGGGTGTGGAAAGAAATCCTTCCGAGAAAAACCCCCAGGAAACAAACTCGGCAGTCACGTCCACATTTCTTCCCCTTTCTTTTGAAGACGGAAAAAGTTACAAACTGGTTAACAACATTGCAATATATTCTCTACATTTCTCCCCCTCCACTCCGAAATAAGCCTTCTTTACAGCATTAAAGAGGGGAAGAATTGTGGAGTATAAATCATAGTGTTATGTAGGTTATGGAAACAAGAACATACCCGGCAAGCCACCCCGAAAATGGAGTATGACTGCTTAGATGGCAAAGTAAAAATGGTAATTCACGTAAAAGTCCACTCGTGTACATACGGTGAACGTGGGAGTTACAGCCCATGAAGAAGAAGAGTGTTATTAACCAAATTGCATTTTTTCCGTCTTCAAAACGAAAGTGAATGAATGGAGTATGGAAGAAAAGAAATGAGGATATTGTCACACACTCCTTATTGCTTGATCTGACCAATATGGTGACATGGGCCTACATCTTCAGGAAATTAACTGATACAGCGACGAAGGCCTTCAATATAATGTTATTTATAAAATCGGCACGTTTTTGATTCTACTCGTCTCATTAAAACAAAACTCAACTC
>NC_134883.1:32721263-32723763 GCF_041734735.1 Babylonia areolata
GACGCCTCCTTGAGCTTTCTGAAACTGAAACTGCACACGGAGCGAAAGACTAAACTCTCACACATGCGAACGAAATTCACGTGCAACGCATGTTAAAAAAAAAAAAAAAAATTTAAAAAAAGGTGGGTGTGGAGGTGGTGGGGCTGAAGGTAGGGGTGCATACACTCTCGTTGAACGAGACGTGAACTTGAATCTTGCTGGATACTCACGCTGTCTGCAATTTTGGCCTGACAAGAAAATTAAAACATGTTGAGCTTTTCCACCTATTGTTCCCATTTGAGCACAATGTATTTCGCAAAGGTTTGGGAGGAAACGGGAAATGGCTCATACGTGGTGTGAAAATCTTCAGAATGTTAAAGGAGGACTTTGAACAAAAGAAGTGGTTGAGTGGTTCGTGTGAGCAATTGAAAGAACAGGTAAGCTTGAAGCTTGTGTCGTTTCTAGTTGTGGACACGTTTGTGCGTGTGCGTGTGTCTCTGCATGCGTGGGTGAGTGTGTGTGTATGTATGTGTGTGTGTGAAATTTCGCAATAGGTTTCATGTTCCTCCTCCTGCTACAGTTACACAAGTAAAAACTTTGAACATACACTTTAGAAACACATTCTTTTACGATATTTTGTAGGTGCAGACAAGGATGACTTTTCGATAATTGTTGGTCAAAAACGTGTCACGCCCTTCTGTCGCTGTTATTCTCAGTGTTTATAAAAGTGCACATGCGTACACACAACACACACATGCACACACAACACACACAACACGCACACACACACACGCGCGCACACACACAAATGCGCACACAAAACACGCATGCACATACAGCACGCACACACACACACACACACACACACACACACACACACACACACACACACACACACACACACACACACAGAGGCAGCCGCACCCACACTCCCTCTCTTCGTCCTCAAGCACACACATCACAATCAAGTAATCAGTCTGGATGGAAACAGTGCGTTTTTAAATGGTAGGGTTTATCAAAATTCTGCTTTATACATTTTCAGGATTTATAAAAGAAAAGAAAAGAAAGAATGTGTACTCTGTATGAGGATGTGGCGGCTGTGGACGTTTGGAAATGGAGAAAGTTTCAGTTGGGAAGGAGACGGGTGGGTTTGGAACTTGAAGTCTTGTTTCATGAAACATATATATATTTTCCGTTGTACTTCCACTTCCATAACTCTGTAACCGTCAGTTCGATCAGTTAGATGTTGTAGTGTTTTGATAACGCCGAGGGAAAACAAGAAGTATATTTTCATTCCACCGAACCTGATATTTGATGACTGTGATGCAGACGGGACTAAGAGGGCTTGGTTGGTAAGGGGCGGACGGAAAATGTTCCCTCAGATTCTGAGCAGCACGATCTACGTACGAGCTTCCACCATCCCCTATCCTTTCAACTTAATTGCTTTCTCCCCTATTTTTCCAGCGTTGGAGTTCGTCTTCGGCTGGTGTTGGTCGTAGACGTTTACCGAGCCTCTCGCATTCACCGCCCTCTTGGGATTGATTCCGGGAGTGGAGTGGAGAAATACCGATGATCGAAGCCGTCTGACATGTACAAATTGGATCAGAACTGGTTATAAAATACGGCAAGCCCGACGTGGGTACTCGTCCTGACTGAAATCTGGGTAAACTATCGAAACCGGGATTTTTAATAACGAAAGTGGTCGATCCGGCGAAGACGACCCGGACTTTATTTGATACCGGGAGGGGGGTGTGAAGGAGAAAGGGAGGGAGACAGAAAGAGAAACAAATACAGGAGAAGGAAAGACTTGCGCACACACACACACACACACACACACACACACACACACACACACACACACTGACGCACGCACACACGCACGTACACACACACACACACACACACACACACACACACACACACACACACACACACAGGTACGTAAGAGGGAGAGAGATTCCACCTGCTTCGACATTTAAAGGAAACACCCGCCCAGTTTCTATGCTATCGACGGCTTCGATCCTGTCTCTCTCAACGTTTAAGTCGGGTCCATTAAAAAGAAACGAAAAGCAGGAAAGTCGTTTAGAGGACTGGGGGGTTGACGAGGAGGAGGTGGGGGAGTGTGTGTGAGACCCATGGGTGGACCCCGGCAGCAACAGCTGGCCAGGCCGTAGACCTGTGTGCCAGTGTCTGTGACTGACTCATCTCCACGCCTTAATTGAAGAAGCGGTCGTCGATTTCTATTTCCTCTGGGTGGGGGACTTCGGTTAGACTTTCCACCTCTCTCTGTCTGTTATGTCCCTGTCTCTGTCTCTGTCTACTCTCTCTCTCTCTCTCTCTCTCTCTCTCTTATTTTAGTTCCCTCTGTTTGCTTTTCCCTCCCTCCTCTTTCTTCCTCCTCGTCCTCTTAAAAAAAAAAAAAAAAAAATTCTTCCCCTCCCTTCCCTTCCTGCTCCTTTTTCTTCTCCTTCTTCGTTTTCTTCTTCTTTTGCTGTTTTCTTCTTCGTCGTCGTCGTTTTCT
>NC_134883.1:32726263-32763763 GCF_041734735.1 Babylonia areolata
ATAAATAGTTCGTTTAAGCACTCAGATGACAATTTGCATTAACACACACGAAAGGAGTCGGCTGGTCAGAAATTACCGCCATCTGTGTTTTAAAAAAAATCAAATACGCAACTTGGAAGAAATATCTCAGTCCCCGTCTCTTCTCTGCTCTCCTCCTCCCTCCTCCCACACAGACTGAGAAAAACACCTAATATGCAGTAACAAACAGATATTGTCGGTATTTTAACCAGTGATTGTTGCAGATTCAATCGGCAATTGTTAACCAATGCATCTGATTATCGATACCGTTTTGACTGATAACTGTTACCGCTGTAATGAGTTTAGTTAAAAGCTGTTGTTTTTGTCCAGTCCGCACTTATCGTTGTCAAGCTAATGATCGTACAATTACTTTATAAAAATTAATAAATCCATTCGATCCAAAAGCAACGATGCCATTAGTTTCTTCCCTGCCTTCTGGCATGTATTAAAAGCGAAGATGTGAACAGGAAGAAGGGGGGATGAAAGGAAATCCTTCCGGAGAGGGGGTCCGCTAACGCAAGAGGCATTGTGCGACCTCATCGATTGTCCCGTAACGACGACAAGAGCCAGAGACAAATGAGGGCAATAAGTGTGATCACTGGTGGCAGGCACTGGGCTAATGAAGGAATCAACTTCAGGACTGAGATGAATCTCTCTTGCTTTCATGTCTGAGATCTGTACTTTTCTCCCCCTTCAGCTCTCGAGATCTGATCAAAAGAGAAAGAACAATGTTGGAATGGGAAAGGACTTTTTGCGTACCATGGGTAAATTTTTTATTTGGCTTTTTTCTTCTTTTTTTTGTCTGAGTATACTTTGAGATGAAATGGTTACGGATAATCATATTGATCATGACTCGACTCTATAACGTTGATGTGCCGAGGGCATTTTGTTTATTTTATTTAAAAAAAAAAAAAAATTAACCGGCACGAGAAAAAGTCTCATTTCTATTGCTTTCGTTGTATGTACACAAATGTATACTTACTTTTTTTTCCTCTGTCATTACCATTCAGATTTTTGGTTTGTCTCATGATTTGATATTAGACAATATTACTGACTTTATTTTCACCTTGCAGATGAATGTTTACCTTCTGATCCCCGAGGTTTTTTAAAATTTTTAATTTTGTGTGTTTGTGTGTGTGTGTGTGCGCGCGTGCGTGCGTGACATTTTTTGCACCATTTTCAAATTACTTGGTGATAAATTGTTCGCAAAGAAGTAGAGAAAGGAGCCCGGACTTGCGTGCATGCACGAATAAATCATTGATGAATATGTGTATTATTTTCAGGTTTTTGATATTGTCTGTGCGTGCGGGGTTTTTCTCTCTTTTTTTTCCATTGTTTTGTTGTTTTAGAGGGGAGGGGGTTCCCTGTCTTGTGCATAGCTTTAGCTGCTCATACACAGCCACACCCGGGTTCGTCTGTCGCAGTCTCAGCGTCGGCAGTCCACAGGGAAACATCAGACTAGGTCGTCAGGAGGCTGCACGTCAGAGGAGACCGTGCGCTGCTGCCTTGTCAATTCGGTGGTGTTCAGTAGTGCCGCTGCTAAGCCCCCTACTGACGACAGAAATAGATTAGTCGCGGAGCCAGACTGAGGGTCTCTCCCAGAGTGAAGACCGCCACCACGTCCTTCCGGTGAGAGTCCCCCATGAATCTGCCGGCGCTGAAGACCTTGTCAGGACTCGCCTCAAGCACGGAGGTGGAAGGGGATAAAAAAAGGTCACCATGAGAGTAATACATGAAAGGCCACAGAAGGTGGGACCATTTTTTCTTCATATATCGATGATGGGGGAGGATACGAGTTTTTGTTGTTGTTTCTCTTTCATTATTTTGTTGTTGCTTTTCTTAAAACCGAATGCAGGCGTTAGAGAAGGGTGGTCACCGTGACTCTCCATGACTTTGAGGTGTCTGCTTGGGTGCTGGATTTAAAAGAAGAAAATACGTAGGACTCTATGAGCTGAAAAGATCCTCAGCATGACTTGGCCATCAGTAGTCCCGAGTCACAAGCAGGCAGAGTGGGTGGGTGACTCACCGGACAAGGAGATTTGTATTGCCGGTTTTAGGAAAAAAAAAAAAAAAAAAAGAAAGAAAAGAGCAAAAACAAAACAAAAAACTTCTAAAACGTACCCGGTGGCGAAAGACTATCTATTTTTCATGGGTATCTTTTCCTTTTTCTTTTTTTTTTTCTTCTTCTCGTGTTTCTAGTGCATGTTCATGTCTGACCTGGTCTTGTTTTCATTTACACGCGCAAACGCACACAATACAATACAATACAATACAGTACACCCCCGCACACGCACACACACACACACACACACACACACACACACACCACACACACACACACACACACACACACACACACACACACACACACACACACACACACACACACACACACACACACACACACACACACACACACACACACGGGTGCGCACGCACGCACGAATCTGTCCTGCCCAAAGAAGCGGATAAAAGGAAGCACCGTCTAGTAAAAAGTGAATATGGTAAAGGAAAGAAAGAAAGGTACAGAAAAGAAGGAAAACTGATACGGGTTGTGGTCAGAGAGAGAAAGAAAGAAAGAACGAACGAACGAAGAAAGAAAGAAAGAACGAACGAAAGAAAGATCTTTAGAGGGAATGAGTCACAATTCGACTCCTCTTGTCACCACGAGATCTGTCGTCAATCAGAGCCATTTTGTCGTCCTGGGTCCATAAAACAGAGAGACATTAAACAGACAGAGAAACATACAGACAGATGAGGCGCGGGTGGTTCAGGGAAGGAGGGAGGAGACGTAAGACACCGTATGTCGGTTATCGGAGAGAGGGGGTGGGGGTGGGGGGCATGTGGGGGGTGGGTGAGGGGAGGGAGGGAAGGATGTAGAGTATAAGGACGGGTGGGGGGTGGGGGAGAAGAAACAGAATACTGTCTTAGAGAGAGAGAGAGAGGGAGAACACACACACACACACACACACACACACACACACGCGCGCGCGCTCGCGGCCCCCACCCCCACACACACAGAATACAGAGAGAGGGTGGAAGAAAGGGAGAGAGAGAGAGAAAATACAAATAAGAATGGGAAATGTTTTATTCAGATTTAGTAGGCCTTATACCCTAACTGAAAGGGGAAAATATAGTTGGCTTTTTTTTTACAAAAGCACAGTGCTTGAGAGAAGGACAGAGACGGGGGAAGGGGGTGGTGGTGGTGGGGGGGGGGGGGACAGGGGGGGCAGACAGAGACAGACAGACAGAGACAGAGCCAGCTAGCCAGAGGGAGGCAGGGGAAAGGTAGATAAGGGGGTGAGTCACATGGCTGCAGCGTCAATTGTGTGTCAATCGTGGCCATCCCTCCATCACTCCAGTTGCCAAGGCCCTGTGCCTGTCTTACCTGACTGTACGCAGAAAACAAGTTCTCGTTGCTCTGGCGCGCGTGCACGTGCACTCGCTCGCGCTCGCGACGTTGGATTCTCTCTCTGCCTCCCTGTTAATGTATTTAAAAGAGTTTGTCTGTCTGTCAGTTTTATCTGTCTGTCTATGTCTTTCTTTCTGTCTCTCTGTCTGTCTCTGTGTCTCAGTCACTGTAGGTCTCTGTCTGTCTGCCTGTCTGTCTGTCTGTCTCTCTGCCTGTCTCTCTGTCTGCCTCTGTGTGTGTGTGTGTGTGTGTGTGTGCGCGTCTGTCTGTCTGTCTCTCTGCCTGTCTGTCTGTCTGTCTCTGTCTATCTGTCTGTCTCTGTCTCTCTGTCTCTCCCTCTCCCTCCCTCTCTGTCTGTCTGTCTGTCTCTCTTTGTTTCTCTGTCTGTCTCTGTCTGCCGGTCTGTCTGTCTCTGTCTGCCTGTCTCTCTCTCTCTCTCTCTCTCTCTCTCTCTGTCTGTCTGTCTTGTCTGTCTCTCTCTCTCTGTCTGTCTGTCTGTCTCACACTCACCCCACCCCCCCTCTCTGTGTGCATTGTATTCATTTCTTTTTCTTACAGAGGTAGAGAGGAAAGGAGGTGGCTGGATGGAAAGAGTTCAGGCGTGCGCACTAGCGCATGTACACATACACACGTGCGCTTGCGTGCACACACACACACATGCACACAGACACAGACACAGATACACATACACACACACACGCGTGCGCGCGCGCGCGCGGAAAGAAACGTCGAGGGAGAGCAAACACACTTCAAGTTTCCTTGTAAACAGTTTACACATTCTCTCTCTCTCTCTCTTTCTCTCTCTCTCTCTTTGTCTGTCTGTCTCCCTCCTCTCTCTCTCTCTCTCTCTCTCTCTCTGCACACTGTCATTGCAAACAGCCATGTAAGCATACTGGCGTGAACACAAATGGATTACTTCCAACCCACAACCCCCCACACAAGAAGGTCCCTTCCTCTCGCTAAAAGATAGAAAAATGAAGGGGAGAGAGAAGGAGACACACATACACGCGCGCGCGCACACACACACACACACACACACACACACACACACACACACACACACACGGATCAACACCGAAGACATAGGATTAGATGCAGCCAGACCTCGCAGCAAAAACAAACAGGCAGAAAGTTTCTCACGCACAGAAATAACCGGCCGGCTCTCGCCTTGCCCCACCATTACCGAGTTAGTGGTGTGAAACTGTAAGCCAACCACCGTGTACAGAAGTAGATTGCCACGCGATAAGAACTCTCCCTATGAACATAGAAAGAAAGAAAAAATAAAAGAAAGAGAGACAAGGGAAGAAACGGAAAAAGGGGGAAAAAAACACACACACACAAAAACAACAACAAAAAACAGACGGATGAGAAAGGATTATTGGCTAAGTGGACAAAACGCCTCGACGGGGAAACCAGTGTCTCCGGTTCGAACTCACACAGACCGGAATTTTCACCCCTTACTCCTACCCCCGCCCCCCACCGACCCTCCCCACCACACTCATTACGCTAGATCTCCGTCATTCTGATTCCCTCGCATCTTTTAAATCTCGTCTCAAATCTCACCTTTTCCCTCAGCAATAAGTTCAGTTGTGGCAGGTCCACAACTACATGCATGTATATGAATGTGTATTGTGTGTGCGTGTGTCTATGTAAGTTTGTGCCTGCCTATGTGTGCGTATATGTTAGGGTAGCTGTTAGATACACATGTATGTTAAAATGTATGTATGCAGTGTGTGTGTGCGTGCGTGCGTGCGTGTGTGTGTGTGTGTGTGTGGTCACATCTTGGTGTGTGTATGTAACATAGATATAATGTTTTATGTTATCAAAAGCGTTTTTGTAAAGCACCTAGAGCAGATTTCTGGATAGTGTGCTATATAAGTATCCATTATTATTATTATTATTATCTTGACTGTTGGTCTAGGTACTAGTCTTTCGGGTTAGGCCTTTTACTGAGGTCTCGAGTGTACCACGAACTCAGTCACTCCATTGTTGACGGCGAAGACGTCAGTGACTTTCCGGATGTGAGAACGCAGCCCAAAGGCAGACACACAAATGTGGCCGCACTGTTGGCAGACAACAGCAGATGTTCCGTCTCGTCTCGTCTCGTTTCTATGCGGGATCGACCCTTCTGGCCGAGGTCCTGAAATAAAGACGCCCATTCTCAAACGCCAGGACTCCCTAGCATGCACTGAGCCCACGTGAAAGAACCCACGGCAACAAGATAATTGTTTCTGACAACTTTCTGAAGAAAAACAGAAAACATAATTTTGTAAAGCAAGTAACATCCATCTCTCGCTTCATCGTATCATCTAGCAAGGGATGTTAACAAACGGGCCGTGTGAACACAAATAGATTCACCACTCGGCAAGATCCCTATCCCTCTAGATAGACTCGTCAAGTTCGTGGCTGTATTTGTGTTGCAACATGTTTGGAAAAGAAAATACACCGGAATGGGAAAGGGGGAGAAAGGAGGGGGAGATAATTGTATGGCTAAAGTATATAGAACCTGACTGTTCGGGCATAGTATGAAAGTCTTTTTTTAAGGGTACAAGGGTGGGAATAGGTTAATTAGATAACCTCCCCCTGTCTAATACACACCCGCACGCGCGCGCGTGCACAAACACACACACACACACACTCTCTCTCTCTCTCTAACAAACACATGCACACACACACACACACACACACACACACACACATACACACACTCGCGCGCGCGTGTATGCGTACACCCCATCCCCCTCTTGAACTCCCAGTAGGACAGCATATAGAAAAGTACGTTAAGTAAAAAGAAAAGAACACCGGAGTATAGTGTCTGAGAAAACTCTTGGAGTTTGTTGTTTTTCCAAACAGTCCATGCAACGTTGTCTTTTCTTTGAAACATAAACTAAAGGCAAGGAGGGTAAAAGGTTGACAAGTCACACACACACACACACACACACACACACACACACACACACACACACAGATGTGTGTGTATATATATATATATATATATATATATGAAAAAGAGAGAGAGAGAGGGTGGATGGATGGATGATAGGGAGAAGGAGAAATAGTCTTCATGTCCAATCTTTACCTGTCCCATCAATCTCCACGAGTTTTGGAGAACGAAGTGGGGAAAGCTGAAGAGGAGTATTGACATGACCCGTGGCAAGCCAACAAATGACTCGCAGCATTGTCAACACACGAGCTAACAAACACATGCCTCTGGAAATTGAAATGGATTACATGTCTTGAAAAACAAATCGAATTTGTGACCACCCCTGCCTCTTCCCATATGTCTCTTTCAAGTCTCTATCACTGTCGGTCTATCTGCTTCAAACTTCTTCTCATTCTCTGTCTGCCTGTGTGTGTGTGTGTGTGTGTGTGTGTGTGTGTGTGTGTGTGTGTGTGTGTGTGTGTGTGTGTGTGTCGAATCATGTGGAATCTGAACCTGAAGCTCTCTATCGGTCTCTCTGTGTGAGAAGGGGCATGGAAGAAGGATGGATGTGTTGAATGTCTTTTTGACTTTTTTTTCTCTCTCTCCACAAATTCGAAGTTTTTCGAAAGTTTTGTCTGAACATGCCAACATATACCTGCATAACAGATAAGAGTGCATGCAATGGTCGATGGTGTTCTTCCATCTGGTTCCAGAAGGGTCAGGCTACGTGTGTTTAACATCCTCGGGCACTTGATGGAGAGCTTGGATTCCCTAGGATATGAAACATTGGAGGCCTCTTTGTTGATGGACTTCTTTCAGGAGGCGTGAAAGGCTGAAAATCAGTTGGATTATCCGATTAATGGAAAAGGTATGAAGAGGTGTGTGTGTGTGGGTGAGGGGGGTTGGGGGCGGAGGGTTTGGGGGGAGGGGGGGGGGTGGTAGAGTGCATCGAGACAGATAAGTAAAACTATGCTATAAGTTGTATAAGTAAATAACTAGATAGATAGATAGGCATATAATTGTTCCCTCCTCATTGAAGACTGGAAATTAGCAGTATGACGTCTGCCACTGTGTGGCATGTGGTGGACATGTCCATTTACTTTTCCTGTCGTCTCTTCTAACTTTCTTTTCATACAAACCTGGGGTTGGCTGTCAAACAGGCCTGACCAACACTACGGGTTATCCATAGGTCAGGCATCTGATTTTCTTTTTTTTACATCTTTGTTTTAAAACATGTGGCGTAGCGAATATGGGTCAGTCTGCACGCTTTGGCACCTTCTTGAAAATGAAGCTGTTGCTTCTACCGCTTCCTGCTTTGTCCCTGTCTGTCTGTCGGCCCTTTAATCTGTCCTTTTTGTCTTTCTTTCACAGTTTTTCTTCTCTTCTTCTTCTTTGGATGTTTGCTTTTTCCTTGTCTTTCTGTGATTCGTTCTTCCTTTTTTGTCGTTTTATTGTTTCTTTCCTTCTTTTGTTTCAGGTTTCTTTCTTGTCTTCATATCCCCTTCTGTCTTTCGCTCTTTCTCCCTTTCATTCCTTTTATTTCTGCATTCTGTCATGTTCTTTCTGTTACTTTTTCTGTCAGTCCTTTTTTTTCTCCATCTTTTCTTCTTATTTCGTCCTTTATTTAACTTTTCTTTCTCTGCTTTTGTTCCTTTTTTCATACTCTTCCACTTCTTACGTACTCTGTTGTTTTGTGTTGTTGTTTGTTTGTTTTCTTCTTCCTATTTTGTCCTGCTCTTTTCGAAACTTTATCCGGATATTACTCTTTTTTTTATTCTTCTATCTTCATTTTTGTTTCTCCTTTCTTTTTCCCCCTTGCATTCCTTCATTCCTTATTTCTCTTCCTTTCTTTGTTTTTTTTTTAACTGGTCATTTCAGATCATTATCAAGTTACCCAATTCTTTGACACCTTTCTCTTGATTTTTGTGACTGGGGTGTCTGTATGGGGAATTAGTCCAATTCGAGTCTAATGGGGTCCTTGTGTTCCCTGGCCTTTATACTGGTCATCTCGCCCCTCTTCCTTCTAACGTTCTGCCTGTCTTCTTTTCTTCCTTTCGCTGCTGCTTCTTCTCCCCACTTGTCTCTTGTTTTCTTGGGTTTTTTCTTCTTCTCCTCCTCCTTAACTCGCTCCTCCTTCTCTAACCCATCCTCGTGTTTTTGTTTTCTGTTTTCTGTCTTCTTCTCCTCCTCCTCCTCCACATCCTCCTCCTCCTCCTCCTTGTCTTACTCTTTATGCTTGTCCCTCTCCAGGACCAGATGTGTATAGACATGCAGTCATCTTACACCATTTTTAAAAGTCCATTTTTTCGGCGCTACGTCCCGCAACTTCTTCCTACTATTAGTCTCTCTCTTCCCCTCCCCCCCCCCCCTCTCTCTCAGCATTGGAAACTTAACCATCGCCCTTTCAGTGCGAGCTGGAAATGACGGCTTGACCAATATGGAACTATTCGTGAAGTCTCCTCAAGAGGAAGTGCAAAACTTATTCAAAACTCCGAAAACTTTTCTGATTAAACGTGGCAGAAAGTTCCTGAGTTTCGCCTGCAGGCGTTCTCTGTGGAAACGCAGCTTCCATCACATTATCCACAACTGCAATTTAGCTGGTGTCTGATGTACTCTGCATTTTATTTGCCTGTGTAGCTTGCAGCGGCAACACGCTATGGCTCTATTTTTTTCTTTCCTAGATAAAGAGCACAGTCGGAGACAAAATAGAAGAATACGGTTGTCCCCTTATCAATCAGCAGAAAAAAATGGTGCATTTACTTTGTTGTTGTGCCATATAGCACAGAGACAGAAATGTGAGGTGAGGTGAGGTGAAAATGTCTGTTTGTGTTGGAAGAAAGGGTCTCTGAGGCACGTGGCTCTAGTTTAGTTCTCTTCTTAATTAATGTTTCGTGGTTCTGGATTGGTTTATGGCCAACCACCGACTATATTGGAGATTTCCCGACTCCACTGACATAGTCATTAATTACATGGACAAACCATTCACATAAAGGTTAGTTCAGCTACCTGCCGCCGTTCACTCAGTCTGGCTCCGCAACTAAACGATTATTGTTGTCAGGATGGGGGGAAAGGAGGGGCTTTGCTGAAAAAAGAACAAGCACTCCTGACACACTGAACACCACCAAAGTGACTTCGGCAGCAACGCGGTCTTCTCTCCTGTGTGGCCTCCTGGTGGCCTAGCATCAACACTTCCCTGTAGACTGCCAGTGTCGTGACTGCGGCTGATGTGATGAGCCAGAGCATGCCGACGTAAATCTGCACGATGACAGGCAGATTGTATGTAGTGGCCGATGGTGTTCTTCCATCTGGCTCCAGAAGGGTCGGGGTACGTGCGTTTAACATCCGCGGGCATTTGATTGAGAACTTCGATTCCCCAAGATATGAGATTGTGGAGGTCTCTTGTTGATGGACTTTTCTTCAGGAGGGGTGTTAGGCCGAAGTTCAGTTGGATTATCTAATTAACGGAGAATGTATGAAGAGGTAGGGGAAGCAGTGTGCATCGAGACAGATATGGGGAACTCGGGAAGAGTGGCGTGTAGGCAGTGTTCCGTTGGAAACATTTACCACTGCTCTTTAGACCGAAACGATGTGATGACCGACAAGAACGCTTCGTGCAACTCTCCCCCTCCACTCCACCTGCTGTTGCTGCCTGCCTTCCTCCCATATTCCCTTCTTGTCCGTCTCCTCCTCCATCCCCTCCTCCTCCTTGTCTAGAACCCCCTTCTCAATCCAGTTTCATGACTCCTTCATGATCTTTAACTTTACCTAAAATCGCATTTTGTACTTTTGTAACTTTCCTTAATCACATCTTTCGGCAACTTTGCCGCTGTATTGCGCATGTGACCCCATTTTTATTCTATCTTTTCTTTTCGTTGTTTTGTGTAGTTTCCTTTCTTATCGTCTTTTTCCTTTTTCTTTTAATTTTCTTTCATTTTGCCATGGTCTTCTCCCGACTTACCCTCTATGCTGTACACATGTATGTTGAACTTTTGCTAATAATGGAGTTATGCACCCATGCCCTTTGTCAACATCTTAAAGGACACGATTTTAGAAAGAAAGAAAAAGGCAACAAGAGAGACAACGTGAGGCAACACAAATGCATCTGGACATTTGACATTTCTTTTCGTCTTCTTTACCTTCTCCTCATCCTCACACACACACACACACACACACACACACACACACATATATATATATATCTTTTATACGTTTGTTTCTTTCTTCTTCAGTGTGTTAATATTTCCAATAAAGATTTTTTTGGAAGATGGGTGCGATAGGAGTGTAGGGGTTGGGGTTGGGGTGAAGCAGGCTTGAATGATGAGTTTGCATTGGTCAGGAAAATGAATTAAATCTTCCTATATGTATCAAAACTTGCATGTTTGTTTCTCGACTGGTGTGCTCTTGTGCCTTCTCTTTTCAATGCATATAATTTTCATGAGCGCTTAATAAGGGTTTTCTCATTTCTCTTCATCTTCTTTATCTATTTATTATTTTATTATTTATATTTTACATTGTTGGAGATAGGGTTTTATTCTATAATCTGGTGTTATTTCATCATATAATGTTAGTCTTGATTTTGTTTCTATTTTCTTTCGTTCCCAATGCTGAATGTATTTCTCGCCAAGTTTACTCTGTATTGAATAATTCAGTCAGTCTGCACTCAAAATTGACTGATCATTCCATACATGAATAAGACCTAGTTCGGTTAGGATGTTTTTGATAAAATGAAACCAAGCGTAATCCCCAGTGTCATTCAGTAGTCCTGTGTTCGTATTCTCTTTTTTTTCTTTTTCTTTTTTTTAAAAAAGCCCCTTCGGATTTGATTCTGTCATGTGTATCCACTCGAAACAAGGCTGTTTCGGTGATATGGGACTTGATGGATGCTTACTGAAACGGCTCCAGAAGGTTGTGAGACTCAAAATGCTGCAGCATCTGTTCAGATACAGTCCGCTCTACCACCTTTTACAAGAAAGCTAGATAAGAAACAGGACGGTGGTGTTTCAAACAGTTGGGATCAAAGTTGGATTTTTTTTTTAAACAGGGGTTGTACAAAAGCAAACTGAAAACTTTGAGGCACAGTTCCAGATGACAAGGACTTCTTCATGATGCCCATGCAAGTACATATAGCACACCTGTGCATGAAAAAGAAACAGAAAAAAAAAACGCCAACCAAACAAACAAAAACGAGAAGTGAAAACGAAAACAATGTTACTTGAGAAATAATTTTACACGCTATACTCGTGAGTAAGCGCTGTTCGGGCCCCAGAACCCAAGAGATATTAACACTTCTGATTGGGTTCGAATCTTCAACCAGTCATCAAAATTATCTTTCCCTGGACAGGACAAACATTTACCTGCACCCTTACTAGAAAATATTGTCTTGGTTTACCGGTTTGATAAAGTCAGGAGCACGCAAAAGATCTTTCAGCGTATGTTGACACTTTTCTGTTACACCTGTCATACACTATCAGTGGCATCTAATTATGTATGTCATGCAGTCACCAGGGTTGACTACATGCGTCATTCCAAGATCTATATGTTCGTGTCTGGTTGCTATTTGGTCACTCACCAGAAGAGACCCAGCGCTGCTGGAGAATCCGCTTGCTCGTATTCAGTAACGCCTCTTCTGATCCATTCACCTCAAGATACATGCTGCTTAACTAGTTACGCAGCCTGTTCAGTCGTTCTAGAGTTCATTGATCGGACATTGCAACTGCTGACAGTCTTTCTCTTTAACTGTTCTTACCGGTAGAGTCCCAAGTCAGCAGACTGTTGCATAAATGCGAATGCCGGGTACTGTTCCTGCCATGTCTACTTAGCTATCCTGTCCATTTTTATCCTCTGCCCAGTCTCGTTTGTTGGAGACAGGTTCCAGTGATGCGGAAAATAATTTCTTTCTTTGTTAGCTAAGTTGGACCTTTTTGTGGTCTTTTCAAGGGGTTCCATTTTGTTCAGGGTACCAGTGTATGTTTTCATGTTGTGTCAGTAGGAAAACTTTTCATTGGAAAATATAAGTTTGCGAGAAACAGTGTACGGCTTTTATTATTTGTTACATTTTTATTTAGAATGGTTTTTATGGACTGCAGCAAGATATGGGTACGTGTTGCTGTTGTTTTTGTTGTTGTTTTATAATATAGTTATTCCTCTTTCCCCCAACACTGTAAACATGGGGATATATATTTTAATCTTTATAATATTTTACTGTTGGTGAAGACAGACATCGAGTCTTTTTCTAAATATCTTCCGCCTTGTGTCGTTTATTGGAAACAGGCTCCAGTTTTGCGGAAATTCATTTCTGTTTGTAGGTGTAGTTGTTAAGTTTTGATCGTAAAACCTTTTAACGATGGTGCATTGGAACAGAGGATGTGACAGTTTTAAAGCAAGGAGATTGTTGGGTTTTCTCTTTTCCTCTTGTGCTTTCTTGCTTACATGCTGACAGGCTGTGTAAAAGTATGCACGGAAATTCAGTTCTGTCTGTCCGCTGGTTAAGCTTTGACCGTTATAACTTTTAACGATTTTGATCTGGTGCGGGCGATTCGACAGTTTTATGTAAGAGGGAGGCCGCGGCTGCTGCTGTGTCTTCTGTAAAGTGTACTTCGTGTCAGCTGAGTTTTCTTTTCTCCTTTATCTACAGTTCCTCTCCTCCTGAACTCCGATCCGCGTGGGAGGAGAAATGTGCACGTGCTTTGATCTGTTCGACTTGTCCATCCGTCGAGCTTTACTGAGAGTCTGAGGAAGAAAGAACAACACACTCATTAGCTCCCAATTTCTTCTTCTTCTTCGTTCGTGGGCTGTAACTCCCGCGTTTACTCGTATGTACACAAGTGGACTTTACGTGTATGACCGTTTTTACTCCGTCATGTAGGCAGCCATACTCCGTTTTAGGGGTTGAGCATGCTGGGCACGTTCTTGTTTCCGTAACCCACCGAACGCTGACATGGATTAGATCTTTAACGTGCGTATATTGATCTTCTGCTTGCGAATATACACGAAGGGGGTTCAGGCTCCCATTTCATCAACTGAAGTGTGGAGCGGTGGAATGATGGTAATGCGCTCCCCGACTAGGAAGCGACTGTGGGTTCGAGTTCCACATTCGGACAGGAGTTTTTACTGCCCCCTCCACTAGACCCGGAGGAAGGTGGCAGAATGGTTAAGACGCTCAGCTGCCAGTACAGCGAGTCCGTGAGGGTGTGGGTTCGAATCCCCCGCTCTCGCCCTATCTCCCAAATTTGACTGGAAAATCAAACTGAGCGTCTAGTCTTTCGGATGAGACGATAAACCGAGATCCCGTGTGCAGTACGCGCTTTGTGCACTGAAAAAGAACCCATGGCAACCAGAGTGTTGTCCTCTGGCAAAATTATGAAAAATGATATCCACTCTGATAGGTACACAAATGTTTTAGCATGCACTCAAGGCGCGTTGGATTATCCTGCTGTGAGGCATCTGCCTAGCAGATGTGGTGTAGCGTATATGGATTTGTCCGAACGCAGTGATGCCTCCTTGAGAAACTGAACCCTGGGCGGTGGTTTGGTTGCTTGTCTCTCGGATCAGAGGAGACACCGATGACCCGTGTGCAGCATGCACTTCACGCACGTAAAAGAATACATGGCAACGAAAGGGTTGTCTCTGAACAACAAAAACAAAAAAATGAAGAAAGGCCACTTTGATATTAAAGCACATGCACTTGAAGGCATATAAAAAGGGGTGGCGCTGCACTGTCGCGGTGAGGAAAGGTCTGTTTTGACAAAAAATCTGATACAATACAATACAATACAATACAGTACAATACAATCCAGCACATCTTTACAATTTTGAAACGTTCAGATCGACCGAACGTGGAAAGGGGATGGCTCAAAAACTTCAGAAGATATTTTGTCACGAGGGCATGACTCAAATTTCATTGCGTTTCTGTAAATTGGCTGGCGCTGTTTGACTGAGTTTTGTGGTTTGTAGCACAGGGAATTTTAGTCCTGTTTCATGTCATTCCTTTGTCCACAGACTCTTAGTATCAAATTGGGGAGGTGTGTGTGTGTGTATGTGGGGGGTGGGGGGGTTTGGGGGGGGCTGATGGAAGGGGGAACATCAGTAAGTATGTGCCACTAGATACTGGATAGAATGACAGCATTGAAGGCCTGCAGCCATGGACGTCACCGCACAGAACCCAGACAGTGCAAGAGTTTTTTTTATTGATTTGTTTTTTTTTTGTTTTGTTCCCCTCCTCTCTCTCTCTCTCTCTCTCTCTCTCTCTCTCTCTCTCTCTCCGTATTGATATGACGTGTTTCGGTGTTACATGCTTAAATAATTATTATATGTTTTATATGTGCTTTGTTGTGTGTTCAGATTGATGTGATGTGTGTCGATGTCACATGCTTAAATAATTATTACACGGATTATATGTACCTTGTTTACTGTGCACTGTTCAAACCTTGGAGACGAACGACTGAGGGGGCTGGACGGGGGGGGGGGGGGGGGGGGGGGGGGGGGGGGAGAGAGAGGAAGGCACAGTACCCGCCTGCCACATGGACTTTTTAAACAAATGACAAAGTACCAAAGTACCGCTTGTCCCTTAGTAGTTTAGTTCGCTTTGATTATGTTTTTCCTTTCTGTTCCATTTTATTTGTTTTGCACCATTTTTGCTCTGATTTGTATTTTTACAGCTGATGACATTAAACGCTACAGTGGTCAGTGTTATCTCCCTCTCTCACAAACACCCCCCCCCCCTCACACACACACACACACACACACACACACACACACACACACACTCACTCTCTCTCTCTCTCCTTCCCAATCTTTCTTCTTTTTTTTAAAATGCTGTTATGTTTTTGTTTTCTTTCTTTTAATAACGCACGTTTCATCACAGGCATTTTCCTCTTTTTTTTTTTTCTTTCTTCGTGTGGTGTGGGGTTGTGCTGGTGGCAGGTTTTGTATTGTAGGGTGAGACGTACGGTGTATGTCGTGGGGTGTTGTGGCGTGGGGTGACGTGTCATGGCTTTGCGTGGCTTGGTGTGGGGTGGTGTAATGTGGGACGGTGTCCGGTTTGGTGTGGGGTGCAGTTAGTTTGGATCGGTTGAGTGCTGTGTGTTGTGGGATAGTTTGGTGAGGGGTGACGTGTTGTGGCGTGGTGCGGAGTGGTATGATGTGGGATTGTGTTAGGTTTGGCGTGGGACGACGTGTTGTGGCGTGGTGTAGGGTGGTATGATTATGTTAGGTTTGGCGTGGGATGACGTGTTGTAGGGTGGTATGATGTGGGATTGTGTTAGGTTTGGCGTGGGACGACGTGTTGTGGCGTGGTGTAGGGTGGTATGATGTGGGATGGTATTAGGTTTGTCGTGGGATGACGTGTTGTGATTGACGTGGGGTGACGTGTTGTGGCGTGGTGCGGAGTGGTATGATGTGGGATTGTGTTAGGTTTGGCGTGGGATGACGTGTTGTGGCGTGGTGTAGGGTGGTATGATGTGGGATGGTATTAGGTTTGTCGTGGGATGACGTGTTGTGATTGACGTGGGGTGACGTGTTGTGGCGTGGTGTAGGGTGGTATGATGTGGGATGGTATTAGGTTTGTCGTGGGATGACGTGTTGTGATTGACGTGGGGTGACGTGTTGTGGCGTGGTGTAGGGTAGCGTGATGTGGGATTGTGTTAGGTTTGGCGTGGGATGACGTGTTGTGGCGTGGTGTAGGGTGGTGTGATGTTGGGTGGGATGGGGTGAGTGCCGTGTATTGTGGGGTGGTGTAGGTGGTGTGATGTTGGGTGGGATGGGGTGTGTGCTGTGTGTTGTGGGGTGGTCTTGCGTTGGTTGACGTGTCGTGGCTAGCTGCGGAGTCGGGTAGGGTGGCGTGTGTGATTACCACGATAAGATCAGCTTGTCTTCTCCTGTCTTCCGATCTAACCCCAGCCACGTGTTAATCCATGTCTTGCCTCCAATGTTGCACATCACCACTGACCTTTCAAGGGTTGCGTGCAGGGACACGATAGTTGTACACACGGAAAGTGGTCTTCCCCCATCCTCTCCACCAGAGACACAGAAATAGTTTTCATGCCGTCAGGCCTTAGCTCAGGAAAGTGCACGTCCTTAAACCCATTTTGCGTGCACGCAGAAAGGGGTGCTGATGGGACAGGAAGTCGTCTTCTGCGTTCGTTGCCTGTAACTCTCGTGTTCACTCGTATGTACGAGAGGCTGTTGCGTGTATGACTGTATTTTACCCCTTCACGTACGCTGCTATATTCTGTTCTCCAGAAGGGCAGGCGGAGAGGGAGGGGGACGGGGGGGGGTGCATACTGTTTATATTTTATGTTCATAACCCATCGAACGCTGACATTGGGTATTGGATCATTGACGTTCGTATTTTATCTTGTTCATGCTTGTACACACAAGGGGGTTCAGGCACTAGCAGATTTGCACATCAGTTTAACTTGATCGGTAAAACAAAATGATCCACTCTTGAACTATTAGGCGTCGCGACCCAGATTCTGTTGTTTCCATAGAGGAGGAATGAATACCAGTGGACACGTTTGCCTCTGCACACCCCCACCCCCTCCCTCCACTCCATTCCTCAACATTTCAGTTTCTGTCATCGCTCTAACTAAGAGTATACCAACCCCTCCTTCGACCTGGCATCCTCCAACCTGTTTTGTTATGTATCGTCCTCCTCGTAACTTCCCTACACTTTTCCTTTCTTCTTTGTTTTTTTTCTATACAGGAAACGTTAACCATCGCTTGTTCTGCACCCCCACCGTCCACGTCCTCTTTGTTTATAATACAAAACTGTCATGTACCCGCGGAAAAGGTACGATGATTTTAAATCATATAAGCGACACCTTTTCCCACTAGAACTCTTCGTGCAATCAGGACAGGAAGATCGTTAAAACTTCTTTAAAACTTCATATAAACTTTTTGATTGAATGGAAAGAGAAAAAAAAAAAAGTTTCGCCTGCAGAAGGGTCCTCCTCAAGAAGTGCAGTTTCCATCACATCCTCCACAGCTGTAATTTAGCTGGTTGACTGCTGCACTCAGCCTTTTACTTGCCTGCAGCTAGCACGGCAAACACTCTGCGTCCCATTTCGCCCCTCCCTCCCAGGGGAGAAATAGAAAGAAGAAGAAAAAAAAAGAACAACAAAAAACATGGAGCTATCGTCCCTTCTCCATGTGAGAAAGTCTGGTGGTGTGTTGACTTTGCTGAAGCGTCGTGTAGCATAGGGAGAAAGAGGAGCGTGTGTTCGTGTCGAGGTTCTTTTAGGTATTTTATGAGAGGTATTGTATTCTAGTATCTCTGTGGCATGTGGTTCTGGTTCGCTCTTATCTGCCGTATCTTGGTGCTAAACGTGAATGGTCTGTGGTCAGTCAGTGACATAGTGGGATATACCTGACACATACCCGACGCTTACTTAAAATCACAGATTGACACAAGTTTACAGTTCGGCCAACAGCAAAGTGAGAGCTGTATGATCAATGGTTTCTCCATTGCAGTGGGGAGTCATTTACAGTTTAGTCTTTTGTGAAGGACTATGACTCTCAAACTAGGAGGAAAGACTGCATTGGCTCTTTGTGCTGCAGCTTTCGGGGTTAGCTGGCCTTTGGGAACCATTACAACGCCGACTGTCCTAAAACCCTCTTGGCCGAGAGAGTGGGGATGTAACTTGGGCAGGACATTCTCCACAATGTTCAAATTCTAGACCAGATAGTTGGAACAGCAGTTGCCTTCTCTGCTGTTCTGATGGTCATAGTCGAACACGACTGACAATCATACCCGACTTAAGCATTTGTATAGTTTGACAGTCCTGATTTGGCCCCTGCACGATCGGTTGGACTATAAGCAACAAGAACAAGAACAATCATATCCGACCTCACTGACTTTTATTTGTATTTTGTATTTGTATTTCTTTTTATCACAACAGACTTCTCTGTGTGAAATTCGGGCTGCTCTCCCAAGGGAGAGCGCGTCGCTACACTACAGCGCCACCCATTTTTTTGTGTTTTTTCCTGCGTGCAGTTTTATTTGTTTATCCTGTCGAAGTGGATTTTTCCGTCTACAGAATTTTGCCAGGAACAAACCTTTGTTGCCGTGGATTCTTTTACGTGCGCTAAGTACATGCTGCACACGGGACCTCGGTTTATCGTCTCATCAGAATGACTAGCGCCCAGACCACCACTCAAGGTCTAGTGGAGGGGGAGGAAATATCGGCGGCTGAACCGTGATTTGAACCAGCGCGCTCAGATTCTCTCGTTTCCAAGGTGGACGCGTTACCGCTAGGCCATCACTCCACTTTTAGTGTTTAATATCCTATCCATGCACACACACACACACACACACACACACACACACTCTCTCTCTCTCTCTCTCTCTCTCCTCTCTCTCTCTCTCTCTCTCTCTCTCTCTCACTCAGTTGGAACGCCAGACGGACCTTACACCCGCCAAGGAACCCACCCCATCGAACAACGAAACCTCCACAGAACCAAGACCGCAGTATTGAACAACTTGACCTTAACCTTCGCACAAGCCAGTGGGCAACTCCTCCGGTTCTCTCTCTGTCTCTGTCTCTCCTTCTTCTCTGTCTCTGTCTCTCTGTCTGTCTCTCTCTCTCTTGTCTCTGTCTCCGTCTCTCTCTTTCTCTCAATCTCTCTCTTTGCCCGCTCAACCCCCTCCCCCCTCCGTAACGCTTACCATGACCTGTCAGTTCAGAACCGATTCCTTCTCAACGCGACGTTTTCATGCGCCAGTTGGAAGAACAGCCAACCATTCTTTTAAAACTTTTTTGATTAAAAAGTTTGAGAATTTCTGTGGCCAGGGTTCTCCTCGGTAGGGTACCTTCCGTCACATTAGCCACAACTGCAATTTGGCTGGTGTCTGGTGTTCTCTCGTGTTTTTTATTTGCTTTCAGCTAGCGATGGTAAAGACCTTTTTGACTTCATTCTGTACTCCAAACGCTGGGAGACGGAGTGGAAAAATAGGGCTGTCCGCCCTTCTCTCGGTGAGAAAATAGCCTGTGTTGACTTTGTTGTGGGGTCAGGTAGCATGGAGAAGAGGATGCTGTGGTAATGTGGAAGTGTCTGTTGAAATGTCAAGAGGTTCTTTAGCTTGGATGCCGGAGACATTTTGGTCCTCGTTCTCTGCTACAGTTAGATTGTGGTTCCAACTTGGCTAGCAGGGTCAGGTGGAGGTATGAACATGATAGTGACTGACTACCGCGAGTACGGGAGAGATTCATGACAACTAACTGGTCGTTATTTGCAGTGTAAGAGGACAGGCCATTTACGTGGTGGTGTTCACTGTATATGTCTCGTTCTTTCCCTCTTTCGGCTGACATTGGTCGGCTGCACGTGATACTCAAGATCTTGTAATTCTCCTGAGCAAGGGCCCAAGTGGAACAGTTAGGACCTGTTTACGTTGCAGTCTATTTCCTTTCGTGTTGGTTTTACTGGTAAACTTTTTGATAGTTTGTCGGAAAGTGTGATGCTTTCGCTGAATGGAAAGAGAATCTGCTGACTTGAACTGAACTGCAGTCGGGATTAGCTTAGGAATCCAATTTTTTTATCGTTTTTAATTGTCTCACACTCACTTATAAATGGTATGCATGGAAAGAAGAAAATGCGTACACGCACATTCTGTTTCAATATCCCACCTTTGAAGTATATACTGTGAGATGTGCTTTTGATACATATCTGTTCACATTTCCTCAGGAAAACGTCTTTCTGAACTTCATTTTCAATCCAATAAATATGGGTAAAACATCTTAAAAACTCTCGGGAAGTGTGAGTTTTACTTTCTTTATTCTGCAGCGGAGAATTTACTGTCAGGTCGGGATGACTGTAGTGAATTCTGTAGTCTGTGTTTGAAGCAGGGCATGATAGCACAGCGCCATTTAGACAAAGTTCAATCTGAATCTGATAGTGAAAAGCAAAAGACTGAATGGAGATTTGAGTGCCGGTGGAGGGGTCATGAGCATGAGATTTCTCCTTTGTTCAAAATTATAAGATTTTCTGTTACTTTTCGTATTTTTATTATTGTGTAGAATTTGTTCTACAGTTACCAGTATGTATGATGGGACGTTAAAGAAAAACCCACTCCTTTCATTTTGTTTAGGGGACGGGGGGGACAGAGAAGCACTATAAAATCTTGACAAGTCTTAGTTTGTTTTGTTTTCGTCAGTCTTATTTTCTCTGTATGTGTGTGTGTGTGTGTGTGTGTGTGTGTGCGTGTGCGTGCGTGCGTGCGTGTGTGTGTGTGTGTGTGTGTGTGTGTGTGTGTGTGTGTGTGTGTGTGTGTGTTCTGTCTCGCAAAGTGATTCCGTCTGATTTGCATAGCAACGACATATCCTCAGATGACACCACTTCAGTCTTCCCCCTATTTCCACCTCCCCTTGTACCGGGTTTTCACCACCCCTACAGACTGGTTCCAATCAGTGGAAATCCATTTCTTTCCTCTCTGGTCCATTTCTACCACTGACCCACTAATGATGGCGTGCAGAAATGGAACACTGTCAGCAAGGATGTTGTCTGATGTTTGGAGAGTACTTCTCTCTCTCTCTGTGTCTCTGTCTCGTCTCTGTCTGTCTGTCTGTCTCTCTCTCTCTCTTTCGAACGCACTGTCCGTTAGTCTGACATCACTGTAACCACGAATTTACTATTGTCAGCACGCTCTGTATATGTATTCACAATGTATAACGTGGACAAAGTTAAAACAGTTTTAAAACATTCGGATTAGATGAGATCCTTGAGCGAAAGACGTTCAAGCAATAGTTCAGAAAAAGATACTTACATTGCAGTACATAAATCGGTCACTTGAAATGGATTTGAGATCTGCTTGTAACAGGCCTAACAGGACATTGCAACACTATTCCGATGAACTTCCGTTGATGTAACACTTACTTTGAAATGCGTTACCCACACCAAAGATAGATGCTGTTTTCTGCAAGCGAGAAAGCAGTGGCGTAAACGCAAGGAAGAGGGATCTGTTAACTGTTGATGTCAGAACTACTGCAGAAGTGTTCCTGAAGATTTTTGGACCACCTCTGACACTTTTTTTTTAGATTTTCTACAGGAGAATCACTGACTCAGCAAACGTGGTCATGAAGTGCAGATCACAGGGACAGGGTACTCTCACTGTGTCCCACTCACTCCAGCCATCCAGTCCTTTCTTTTCATCTCCTGACTGCACACTGTCTGGTTGGGGACGACGGGTTCCAGTCATGCAGAAGTCCTTTTCTGTCTGTGCTGGTTAAGGTTTATCGCTGAAACTTTTTGTTTAGCGACAGCGCACTGGAGTAGAGGAATGTGACAGTTATATGCAAGGAGACTGTGTGCGGGGGTTTCCATTTTCCTCATAGGCTTCCTTGCTCACGTGCTGACAGGGTGTATAAAAGGTACGGAAGGGAACGCGTGTCTGTACATATTTTTTCCCTGTAAGAAGGCATCGCTACACATTTGTTTTTAAATTTTGTTTTCTCTTTTTCTCATCACTAGAAATGTGGAAAAATATAGAATGTTCTCTTTATGTAATGATTAAAAATTACAGTGTATAATAGAAATTGATGTTTGAAATTCCATGGGATAAGCAGTTTTGGGGATACAAGAACATACAGAGCCAAGATAGGCTGCATCAAAACTCCGGAGAAAGGAACCAACCAGTTGTCTTAATCCTGTTGTCAGTGTACCGATCAGATTTAGTTATTTGCTTGGAAGATGTGAGATGATCATTTGTATTTTCCATGTCAGGCTTTGGCCACTTCTTTCACATTGCTAGATTTTCTGCTCCAAGTGTTTTCGTGGCTGTTAGCGTCTTGTTTGTTGTAGTCACACCACAGTTTCAGATTATTTACGTTTCTCTTTTTTAGCCATTTATTTTATTGTGACTATACCAAAACCTTTCCCCATCAATCATAATTCAGGTGCGATGTGCCCACTTTCGCCATTCTTCTCTGCTTTATCATTGGGTGTCCATTTGATATAACTGAAATGGGTAGATTACTCTCTCCATGTCTTAGAATGTGTTTTCCATTTTCCTGAACATTTGCACTGCCCCTTGTTGGCATAGTAACGGCCTCGCGCCCTGTGGAGAACCATGTTCCCCGTTACGTTCTGTCCGTGTGGATATGGTGGTGATGTGCAATGTGACCCCTGAACTGTACCGCTGCAGTGCGGCACAGTTGTTCGTGTGAGATGTCCCCTTTAACAGCGAGTTCATTACTTTTCTAGTGACCTTGTGATATGTAAGCTGCACGCCTAATCACACATTTTGTTGTTGTCTTGTTGCACGACTAGAAGCGTGCATGCACACACACGCACGCGCGCGCATGAACACACACACACACACACACACGCACACACACACACACACACACACACACAACACACAACACACACACAACACACACAACACACACACACACGCACACAGGGACAGAGGGGGAAGCAAAAGAGAAATATTATTTATTTTACGAGGGTAAAGGAGTAAGCACAGAGTACTTGTTCACATCCGGCTCTCTGGGCGAGAATAATAATTGAGAGAAAAACAAAGAAGAAGAAGAAAAAAAACGAGAGTCAAATTTACAACAGCAACATCAAAATTACATAAGCATGTACAAACATAAGCACAAACACTTATGTACAGTACGATAACGCTGTAAATGAATAACAGACACTTGGGACGGGGCGTGGTGAAGAGCAGAAAGAAGAATGGATAAGGGGAAGAGTAAAAAAAAAAAAGGTAGGTGAGGCTGACTGAACAGACAGTGGAGACAGACATAGACAGACTGACATGGGAGGAAAGAGGCATGCATATATATTGACAATCTTTACATGTTTGTTGTTTATGATTGATATGTGTCGCATAATCACAAGGTTTTAAATAAATTTCCAAGATATATATATATTTTTTTAATGATAGGGATGCTTTTACAGTGTTTACATTGAGACAGGATAATATGTCGTTCCATAAACAGCCCCATGCATAAGACAGACTAGATTTTAAAAGATCGATCCTTGGAAGTGGTACCATAACTTTATGAACATGACGGTGAGTGTTCGTTACAGATTTATTCTTTAGTGAGGGGGGGAGTGGGGGGGGGGGGAGCAAATCCAGGCATAATTTTGAACATAAATAGACCTTTGTTATTTGGAAGTTTTGTTTTCAGTGAAAGGATATCGAGAGCTTTATAATCAGATACAGTCAATGATGAAAATTTTTAAAGAATCAATTTTACAGCTTTTCTATGCAAACTCAATAGAGGCTTCATAATACCGTCACTCGCTCAATCCCACAGTGTCGAAGCATAGTTAATGTGTGATTCTATATCAGCATTAACAAATAGTTTTCTACACTGAAGATCCAAAAAGTGTTTAATTTTAGACAGTTGATAGGGTTTTTTTAATACTATTTTGCATAACAGAGAAATATGAGGTGACCATGACAAATATTATTATCGATTGTAATGCCAAGGATTTTATGGTAGTCAACTTCTTCAATCTTGTCACCTTTGATGAAAATAGGCGAACAGTTTATGGACATATTTTGACGTTTTTGCCTTGGAGACACGTGTGGTTTAGTTCTGACCATTCAATCAATTGGTCAATACTTTCCTGAAGAGAAAGAGACACGGTACACAAGTTAGTATGACTAGTATGAATGGTGGTGTCATCAGCAAACATTTCACATGGTGTCTTAATAGATAAGGGTAAGTCATTAACATATGCGGAAAATAAGAAAAAAGAACCTTGGGGTACACCATAGTTAATTGGCAATAACATTGATTTAGAACCATTTTTAACACAAGGTGGTGGTGTTTTTCAGAGAGAAAAGATGAGATAAGCTCTAATGTATTCAAAGATAAGCCATAAACCTTTAGTTCTTTTTTCAGGAGGAGAGAATGATCAATCACATCTAAAGCCTTCATAAAGTCAACAACAAGAGCTCCAGTAATTTCATTATTATTAATGTTAGTAAGCCACTGATCTATTAAATGTTTTAGTGCAGAATGATATAAGTGATTTGCTCTAAATCCAGGCTGATTTGGATGGAACAAATCAAAATTATCAAAATTCTTAAGAATATGTTTATTTATATGATATTCCAGGGGTTTTGATAGTACTGGCAAAATAGAAATTGGTCTGTAGTTTGAAGGTTCAGAGCGATCGCCATTCTTGAATATAGGAATAACTTTATCAGTTTTGAGCGTCTTTCGAATCTTATTTTTTGTAATACTTAAATTATACATGTATGTAAGAGATGAGAGAGAACAAGAGAGACAGAGACAGAGAGAGTCGTGGAAGGGAAATGCGGAAGATTTCTGTTAGAAACGACCGTTCACATCAGCAGCTTGTTTCTTTCCAACCGATTTATCTCCGCACTGTTCCACACCGTTCTTGCTGCCGACGTAATGTTGCTGTTCTGTGGGCAAATTGCCGTCATTGTGGTACATGCGGCCCCGGGTTGCCCTTCTGGTACACTGGGCTGCTGGCACTGGCATCCTCTTTCTGCCTCCTTGGCATTTTAAAAGCGATTTTGTTTTTTGAAAATGTGTCGTTTTCTCTGTCATTTTCTCAAGGACTCATACGATTACACACACATTCTATTCTATTCTATTCACATGTGTGGTAGACCTACAAACATTATTTATGTACACATCTATGTTAGATTCGGTCAAATAATCACATACACATGCACGATGAATATGTTTCCGTTACTATAACTCACTAAATAGAGACGTGGTTTACGTGATGTCTAGGATGTTGTTTGACAAAAATATTTGAGATAGATACTATAAAGCAACAGTGCGTTTTTATTATATGTAAGTATGGAAGATATTAGGCTTTCGCGGTTTTGGTTCATTTAGATTGTATCTTATTATAGTTTTGATGATCTGAATAGAATGTTTTGAAAATGCACATTTTGTGAGTGATTTTGCGAAGAATTCTATCAGATGTTGTTTGTTTTATCAAAATTGTTTAATTTTCCTGCGTTCATGAGAATTTCTGCTGTTTCGTATGTTTAGATTACTTATGTCAGTAGCAGTTGGCTGTTAGGAGATGAAGAAAACATTTATCTTGGTATCCATACTGCAGGGCTGTCCAAGTATGTGGGGATTCCCGATGTCAGCTGATCGGAAAGACGTTTGGTCAAGTCTACTAGGGAGGAGAGAATATCAGGTGAGATTCTGCAGTGTTATTTGCCTATATGGACGATTTTATGTATTTTTTGTTTGGCTTTGAAGTATTGCTTTTTTTTGTTTTTTGTTGTTGGTTTTTTTTTCCTTTTTAACGATTTTTTGTTATCTGGGGTTGATAAATTAAGCGGAATGGCTGGCGTCCTCAGCATGGCCTAGTCTTATTTTCCATGAGCTAAATGGTTTTGGGATACTGTGTCATGAACTGTGTTTTGTGGATTGGTATCAGTGTTGTTGTTTTTTGTTTGTTTTGTTTTGTTGTTTTTTAGATGTGACAGTTTTGTGTTGTCGTGGTTGAGCATTTGTATGGTTTGACAGTAATAATATGGCCCTATGCGGTCGGCTGGACTATAGGCAACAAGAACAAGTGATCAGTAAGTAAGCACATCGCCCTGCTCCTTCGTCATGATATTGTTTCAGATGCGGTTGAAAATAGTTTTTTGGGCTTTTCATTGAAACTGGACCAGAACGGAAATATGTTGTCACAGCAGTGACCAGATAGCACTCACTGATGCGGGTTCCAGTGACAGTCAAATCTGTGCCTCTACGCACTACTCCCCCACCCTTCTCCAACCCTGTCCCCTCCAATAACACCCTCCTCCTGCCTTCAACACCTCCGTCATTCTAACAACTTCTTCCCCCTTTCCTTCCCTGCCCCGCTCTTGTGTTTTACCAGAATATGATGTACCTCTCGTTGAATATTTCCGCTGCTGGAATTACGATTTATGCCATCAGTAATGACATCTACATGCCTTGCGTCATGGGACTGGCAGATCTGTCCGCTTGGCTGGGAATCGGAATAGGAATGCGGGATAGGTACATCTGATACGTGATCAGGTATAGGTGGGGGCTGCCCTAGGTCTACTTTGCAGAGCGGTCCTGTCACTGATGGAGATTACACACTTCTACATTATTCTTTGCGGCTTCGGTGGGGCCAGGGGGGGCATGTGAGTATGTATAAGGTAGGTTAGTAACTGTTGTTTCATGCTCTTTCTGAACCTCCTTCCTGCCCGAGTCTCTCATCTCTCAGTATTGGAAACGATCACCATCGCTCTTTCATCCCTGCTTAGAAACGACGTCTGGAGCAGCAATCACAACTGGAAGGACAAGTCTTTCAGACTTTAAAGGTTTTGATTAAACGATTAAACGTGGAAACGTGTTGTCTGTGGAGATTCTTTGTGGAAACAATCAATCAAATCAAATCAAAAACACTTTATTAATCCACATGGAAATTAAGTTGTGCAATCACAGGCTCATTGTAAACACTGGCATAAAATCATGCGCAACATAAGAAGAGATTAAAACTAGTCAAATAAGAATTCCCAATAGCTGACGATATACTAACCCCCCCATTCCCCACACACACATACTCATGTTAAGACAATAGGGTATTGCACAACAATATTAACAAATGAAAACATCCAACAACAAAAAAGGGTATAAGATTACTAAAAATGACATGCGCGCACGCACGCACACACACCCACACACACATACACACACATGCACACACACACACACACACACACACACACACACACACACACACACACACACGTTAAGACCATAAGGTATTGTACAACAATACATAAATAAAAACATCAAGGGAATAAATCGTATATATAAGTAAAATGCACACACACACACACACACACACACACACACACACACACACACGCACACGCACACGCACACGCACACACACACACTCACACACACACAAACAACGTATGCATGCACATAACATATGTCACGCCAGTAAGATTAGAACATTAACATTAAGATACATGAAATCCAAGTAAAATAAGAAAATATTTAAAAATCACTTCCGATCACACACACACACAAATGCTTGCTTGCCCGTGCTCACCCGCTCAGTCCCACATGCACGCATAATGTCTGCTCCCATACACTCGTCTGCTGGTGAAGTTCAGGTGTTGCTGTGGCGAGGGGGCTTGGGGGGTGGGAGGGTTCACTTAGTGTATTGGATGTTTTGATTGTGTGCGCGAATGGCTGTAGGAATAAATGAATTAATGTATCGAGATGTTCTTGCGCGTGGAGCTCTAAACCTACCACTTATGTCTGACCTTCTGCTATTAATGTCATCATGTAGTGGGTGTCTTACGTCGGTCAAAATTGTTATTAGTCTGTCAGTCAGTTTTCTATTGTGCATGTCGCTAAAGGTGTCTTGTCTTATACCCACCACCCCACCCGCTTTCCTAATGACTTTTTCCAACCTGTCTTTGTCATGTTTGGTCAGGTTTCCCCCCCAGCACACGGCTCCGTATGTTAAAACACTACAGACAACAGATGTGTAAAACATTTGGAGCATCTGCTTGCATACATTAAAAGATTTCATTTTTCTAAGACAGTACATGCGACTGTTGCTCTTTTTAATGAGTGCAGTTGAGTTTTCATTCCAAGACAGCTTATTGTCGATTATCACACCGAGATATTTGTATGAGTCTACTTGTTCGACCACTTCATTTTTTGTGATGATTTTACTTAAAGTTGATTTCTTTTTTCTGAAGTCGATTACAAGCTCTTTGGTTTTGCTAACATTCAGCTCAAGGAAATTTTCTTCACACCAGTTCACAAACCTGTCAATTTCTCTTCGGTAGTCAGTGTCATCGTCATCAGTAATAAGTCCTGTCAGTGCGGAGTCATCTGCAAACTTAACGAGGGGACACGAATTGGTCAGACTTCTGCATTCAGCCGTATACAAGGTAAAAAGAAAAGGCGAGAGGACTGTACCTTGTGGTGCACCTGTGTTTGTGAAAGAGACAGTAGACATAAAATCATTTAATTTTACAAACTGAGGCCTTTTAGTAAGATAGTCTAAAACCCACGCAGATTCCATCACATTATCCACAGCTACATTTTAGCTGGAATCTGATACACTCTGCATTTTATTTGCCTGTGACTAAGAGTAACAGTGGCGATATGTTATGCTTAGTATTTTTCTTATCCCACACACTATAGGAATAGTGGGAGGCAGAATGGAAAAATGGAGTTGCTCGCGTATCTTCCAGTAGGAAAGTTTCGTCGTTGATTTTGTTGCAACATCGAAGAGCACTGAGAAGGATTGTAAAGTAATATAGAAACTTCTGTTAGACTGAAACATGTAAGAGGAATCATGTTTAGAATCACTGTGGCATGTGGTTCTCATTCTCTTCTGATGATTATGGTTGTGGTTATGGCCATTCCCAACCACGTGGAAGAGGCTTGCTTTGATTAACGATGTCATTTTCTGTGGTGTAAAAAGGACAGACCATGTACCTTATATTTACCGTGCATTTTGTTTATTTTTGATTCTCCTCACTTATTTTCCCTGTCTGTATTAGAAATGTTTACCATGACTCTTTCTTGCCCATTAGCTTAATAACAATTCTTTACCAGTATTAGCTCTTCGTGCAGTCACAACTGGAAATAAGGTAAAACTTGTTTAAAATTATACGCTTTTTTAATTTACAAATCCCGAGTTTTGCCGGCAGGAGTTCACCTAAGAAAGGTAACGTTCATCACATTATCCACAACTGCAGTATAGCTGGTGTCTGCTGTACTCTGCTTGATATTTGCTTACAGCCAGTGGGGACAAAAATTTTCGACTCCGTTTTTTTCTCCAGATACCGGACGTCAAAGGAAGCAGTGTGGAGGCACAAAACTGCCTGTCCTTTTCTTGGTGAGAAAATCTTTTGTATTGACTTTGTTGTCACGTCAAATAGTACGAAGATTGTATTGTGTGTTACTGTCTAACTTTGTATCAGGGTTAAAGTTCCAGAAGAATCTTCTAGTTGAACATGGCAGAGAGGTCCTTGTTCTCATTTGCTGTTTTGTAGTTCTGACAAGCCCGCACATCCCTATGGGCGATAAAAGTGACTGGCTGCCGCCTTCGTAGGAGATTCCTGACTACTACCGCGTCGTCATTTGCATTGTAGAAGGGCGGACCATTGACGCACTGTTTACATTAGCTGTTTGCTTCTTTCGCTTCCTCTTTCAGCTGACATCGCTTGGCTGCACGTGATACTCAAGATCTTGTAATTCTCCTGAACATCTTCCTATGTAGAGCAGACAGGATCTGGTTATGTGGAAGTCCATTTCTGGTCATGTTGGCTTTACGGGAGAACTTTTGATAGCTTGCTGGAAATACGGAGGTGACAGTTGTATGCAAAGAGAGAGACTGTCTGCTGTAACTTTCTGGATTGTGCTTGATGATGTTTGAGCTTAGTTTTAGAGTGCACGTTTATTATCATTCTTCGTCGTATTACATACGCAGACACAGAATTGTGCTAAGAAACAACTGTGTATGTCTGCAGTTTGTCTCCACATTTCTGCTTTCAGTTATTTCACTTGGACTTTTGTACACTCATTGTTAAAGGCCTGATATACATAATCACATTTCATCAACAGGAAAATGTCTAAGGAGAGAAAGGATTTGTAACACAGAGCATTTCAAGGATGCACGGTTTACATGTTTTACAGCAGATGTTTCCGTTGATGATGACTGTACCGACTTATTAGCTTTAGGCATTACATCACAACTCTTTGCCATACAAACAGATAGCCCCACATTCTCTTGATGGTTAATCGCAAGTGCTGAGGTGTGGATAGCAAGGAGCTAACATCGTTGTCCATAAACAAGAGATTTTTGTAACTTAAAGAGAATTTTTAAAGAGGTCATGCACTGAACTGAATTTATCGATTGTAGAAGGATGTACTGCTCTTACACCAGAAACTCTGTGTAAAATGGGGAGGAGGTGCGGGGGTCACCAACAGATTAACAGAAATGCGTGGATGTTTTCTGCAAGCTTGACTGTCAGTATCAGTTTCAGTTTCTCAAGAAGGTGGCACTGCGTTCAGATTAATCCATAAACGCTATACTTCATCTGCTGGCAGATGCCTGACAGCAGCATAACTCAACGCGCTAGTCAGGCCTTCAGTGCATGCATGCATATTTGTGTACCTATCTTGAGTGGATTTTTTCTACATAATGTTGCCACAGGACTGAATGACTAGATGCTTAATTTGATTTTCTAGTCAAACGTGGGAGAAAGGGAGAGAGAGCGGGATTCGAACTCAGAACCTCACGGACACTATTTTAGCAGATAAGCGTCGAATCCGTTCTACCACCTTCCTCCGAAGGTTACTCCTAAGACCTGACTGTCAGAAATGCTGCAGTGCTGAAGTGTAATCTATAGATCTCTGACCACATCTTCTGCTGTCTTGTACAAGAGAATTACTGCCCCGCTAACGTCGCCATAAAGTGCAGATCACGTGGACAGACCACTCAGTGTGTCTGCACTTTAGCTATCCACTCCGTTCTTTTTATCTCCTGCCTGTCGTCTCTTGTTGGTGACAGGGTATGGACATGCAAAAACCCCTTTGTCTCTCTGCTGCTGAAGTTTGACCATTAAAACTTTTTTTTTAACGATTATACATTGGAACTGTTGGAGACAGGTTTATGGAAGAGTATGGTGTGTTGTGAGATGTGTTTATTGGCAGTTATTGCCAGTCTTGAAATCACGTCTCCTCTTCCTTTTTTTGCTTCCGTGTACACATGGAGTAAATGTCTATGAAGTTGATTATGAAGACATGTTTGCGTATACCTTCTGTTCACACCCCAGTCCCTTCCCCGCCATCCTGTGTCCTTTATGTTCTTTCTGTGGAACACCGTTCTATCCAGAGTACTAATGTATATTTTCTAAATGCATTGGGTTCTCTCTTTTTCCGGTGGACACCTGATGCGATTAGCGAAATCAGACTTCCAAGTTTGATGATTGCACTGTTGCTGCGGCTCTCGTCTATCTCAACTGGTATTCTCTGATCTACAAAGATGACCATTGGAATGGCAGGAGAAGACCACTAGCTGCATATTTTCTGTTTGTCCCATTTTCTATGTCTGCACTGCCCCTGTTGGTATGCATGTTAGTGGTATCAGACTTTGTGTAGAAAGATGTTCACCTTTGGTAATGTAGGGTTGGTGGAAAGAGATGTTTCTTTGAGTGTCCTTTTCCTTGAAAGAGAGTTTTGGACTTCTTTATTGATTGTGTGAAATTCACCAGCTACACGCCCCATCACATGACACGCCTATAGGCTTGTTCTCTCTGACACACACATACACCAATGCACGTGCACGCACACACACACACACACACACACACACACACACACACAAACACACACGCCAACACACATATTCCAATGTGCATACGTGCGCACACACTCACCTCCACTCTCTCACCCACACGTCCATTATTGATAAAGTAAATAGGAACACAGTGACAAGGAGAAAAGGGAGGGGAGGGAGAGAGTACGAGGGTGGATGCAGGAGATGTAAAAAGAACGCCTCTTTGCATCAGCAGCTTGTTTTCTGTCCAATTGATTTCTCTCGGCACTGTTACGAACTTTCCTTGCTGCCGACGTAATGTTGCTGTTCTGTGGGCAAATTGCCGTCATTGCGGTACATGCGGCCCCTGGTTTCCCTTCTGGTACACTGGGCTGCTGGCACTGGCATCCTCTTTCTGCCTCCTTGGCATTTTTAAAGCGATTTTGTTTTTTTGAAAATATGTCGTTTTCTCTGTCATTTTCTCCAACATTTGCATGCATTCATACACACACGCGCGCGCGCGCGCGCGCTAATACGCACGGACACACACACACACACACACACACACACACACACACACACACACACACACACACAAAGTAATGTCCAACTTTTGCAACCTAAATTCCTGGAGCTAAATGCACTATATATTACCCTCCTCCCGCCACACACACACACACACACACACACGCGCGCGCGCGCGCGCGCGCGCGCACGCACACACACACACACACACACACACACACACACACACACACACACACACACACACACACACACACACACACACACACACTCCATGATTTCCCCCTCCATGTTTATGTGCCCATGGTCAAAAAACATTAAAATATTTCATCTCTCACTCACTCTGTATCTGTCTGTTCCTGTCTCTGTCTTTGTCTCTACCTCCCTCTCTGTCTCTCTCTGTCTCTCTGTCTGTGTCCGTCTCTCTGTCTGTATCTCTCCTTTTTCTTCTTCTCCTCCTCTTCTCCTTCCTCCTCGTTCTCCTCCTCCTCCTTCTACTTCTTCTCCTCCTCCACTCCTCAACCATCCTCCTGATCCCCTTTCTCCTTCCTCCTCTCTTCCTCCTCTCTTCCTCCTCCTTGTCTTCTCCTTTCTTTCCCAGCATGTTGTGTTTGCTGTTTTATGTCGCTGTTGTCAGTGTTGGGCTTGTACTGTTGATGCTATTGTTGCAGCTGCTGATCTTCAGATGGTTTTGCTGTTAATGAAGATGACTGGTATTCCGGATGGTCATTGTGTCAGCCAGAAACTCTCTTTTGTTTTCTTTCTGTCGGTTTATTGGTTTATGCTTATATTTTTCGTCGTTTTTAATGGCTTCGTATTTGTGGCGTGGTAGCTTGATTTCGGTTTTGTGCGGCCTGACAGGTTAGGACATATTTAGACAGATAAACGAAAAATATTAAATGAAAGTAAGTACTTTTCTCTGCAGTATTTCCCCCCCAACTTAGTTTGAAAAAAAGCTTTTTGCAATTTTGCTCTGTAGCTGGACAGGAGCAGGACTATATGTTGCGGCAGTGATGACCTGATAGCCAACATTGTGGCGCCCAAAGCAGTACCCCTTTTCTCTGCTACCCACACCAACCCCCCTTTTCACCCCCACCCTTCCCCTTCTTCCCTTCTCCGCCTTCAGCATGCCAGTGAACTCCCCCCCCCCTTCCCCCCGCCCCCAAGCCCTTACCGTTCCCGCCCCACCCCTCCTGTGTTTTTTCCCATAATTTGTACCTGTCGTTGAATATTTATCCGCAGGAAATGTATAAGTTGTGCGATCATTAATGACATCTACAAGCCTTGTGTCGTGGCACCGGCAGATATGTCCGCTTGGCTGGGAATCGGAATGAGAATGTGGGGGATATGTACATCTGTGACTGGATCAGATAAGGCGGTGGGGACGCCCTAGGCCTCCTTTACGGAGCTGTCCCGGCACTGACGGGGAATTACACACGTCTACATTATTCCTTTGGTTGGTGGAATGGAGGTAAACGTTTGGGAGAGAAGAAGGGAGAGAGGAGGGGATCTGTGGCTTATAGAGTAAGTTTTGGTGAGGCATTTGACAACGTTCACATAACGTGCGTGACCGCATTTCTCTGCCTCCTTTTCTGTTCCTGTATTTCACACGTGTGGAGACGCACGCACGCACTTGACTGACTGAAGGAATGGATGGATGGATTGAATGTGATGGCGACGACTGAGAACGTCAGAACAAAAGAGTCAAAGATAGAAACTGAGACTAGATTTTACGTTACCAGTTCAAAGAAAGCCATGTCCGAAGACAGGAATGAAAACACACTGTCGTATTCATCAATTTCTAAAAGAATGTAAGTCCCTCGTGACCATTTTGTGTTGAGATGGCAAATAGGTATGCAGTTCTGTCACGAGAGGGAGAGGGAGGGAAAGAGAAAGAGTGGGGAAGGAGGATGGGGGGAGTGGGAAGGAAGAGTAGAGAGCGCATAGAAGAGGAAGAATATGCTGGATTACAAAATACCAAAAAGAACTTTATTCCAGAGTGTTGCTGGTTGTCTTGTTTTATTTCAGGCAATATTCCCAGCCCGGGAAGCCGAAAATCAGCTGGGACAGAATCAGTATGTCATGATGGTCTGTACTCAAATGACCTGAGACTGAGTTCAGCCCTGTCGTGCTTGCTTGCTTGTTTTTTTTCCCCAGCGACTGAGAACTAAGACATTGTACTGAAAGCGTTTCTAGTTCTCAGAAAGGTTTGTGGGCTTTCATGGCGTTCGGTTTATGCTGCGACAACTTGAAGCTGATGTTGCTGATGATACTGATGGGTACGGAGCATTCATGGATGAAGGTGTCGGGTTTTTGATGTTTTTTGTTGTTTGTTTGTTTTGTTTTTTTGTTTGGTTTCTTTTCAATTTCTAAAACCCCAGATCGTAATTTGTATACCGGTGTGTGAACTTTGGCTAAGGGCGCAAGTAGTGACCGCGGCGTACCTCCTGCCTAGATTACTGACATCGATAAGGAGAATTGATGTTCTCGGGTGGTGATAAAACTGATCAGAGGGAAATGGGGGCGTGTGGGGTAGGGAGAAAGAGAGAGAGAGAGAGAAACAAAGTGGGAGGGAGGGAGAGAGTTTGGGGGGGGGAGGGGACGTTTAGAATGGATGCAAGATGTGAGAGCGGTGGCAACATGCGGAAAGGGCAAACTAACAATTATTCATAAGTGTTGTTTCTGTCAAGCTCTTTTCTTCAAACTACTTTGAAAATATATACCCACGTTCCTGTCAAGCTCTTTTATGCCCAACTTCTTGAAAATATACCACCAAAGGCTAATCCTACGAATTGTCTTGTTTTATTTCAGGCAATATTCCCAGCCCGGGAAGCCGAAAATCAACTGGGACATAATCAGTATGTCATGATGGTCTGTACTCAAATGACCTGAGACTGAGTTCAGCCCTGTCGTGCTTGCTTGTTTGTTTTTTTCCCCAGCGACTGAGAACTAAGACATTGTACTGAAATCGTTTCTAGCTCTCAGAAAGGTTTGTGGGCTTTCATGGCGTTCGGTTTATGCTGCGACAACTTGAAGCTGATGTTGCTGATGATACTGATGGGTACGGAGCATTCATGGATTTTTGCTGTTTTTTGTTGTTTGTTTTGTTTTTTTGTTTGGTTTCTTTTCAGTTTCTAAAACCCCAGATCGTAATTTGTATACCGGTGTGTGAACTTTGGCTAAGGGCGCAAGTAGTGACCGCGGCGTACCTCCTGCCTAGATTACTGACATCGATAAGGAGAATTGATGTTCTCGGGTGGTGATAAAACTGATCAGAGGGAAATGGGGGCGTGTGGGGTAGGGAGAAAGAGAGAGAGAGAAACAAAGTGGGAGGGAGGGAGAGAGTTTGGGGGGGGGACGTTTAGAATGGATGCAAGATGTGAGAGCGGTGGCAACATGCGGAAAGGGCAAACTAACAATTATTCATAAGTGTTGTTTCTGTTAAGCGCTTTTCTTCAAACTACTTTGAAAATATATACCCACGTTCCTGTCAAGCTCTTTTATCCCCAACTTCTTGAAAATATACCAGCAAAGGCAAATCCTACGAATGTTTAAGGGATTTTTTAAAAGACGTTCAGGAGTTATGAGAGCTATATTTTGTAAGTTTTGTTATTTTCTAGCCTTGTTTTATGATCACTTTCATAAGAATATAATTATGGTTGAGGAAAGTTACCATCGAAATTCTCTTGTGTGGACTTCGCTGAATTCAAATGTTTTGGAGTGACATCGAGGGTATGAAGATCTTGAAGAACTTATATTGCAAGAGCGTGCCTGCGTGCGTGAGTGCGTGCGCGCGTGTGTGTGTGTGTGCGCGCGCGCGCGTGTGTGTGCATGTGAGGGAGAAAAAGAGAGAGAGGGAAGGATGGCAGAGAGACACACAGAGAGAGAGGAAAAGAGACGATGAGAGCAAGCAATCAGATTCAGGACTGATGTGTGAAAGCTAAGTAGAAATTGATGTAAGACGAAATCATCATCGCAATATACAGCAGGTCAACAGAACAGATTTATGTCTGGATATTCTCTGCCACTTCGTCCGTGCTGAATGCGTCAACACACAAGGCCATCTTGTGTTTCAGACAAGGCAACAGTTTGCGAACGCGGTGAACTTGTATTGGATCGCCGCAGGGAGAGCGTATTGGTGTTCACAGCTAACGTGATTAGTCTGGCGTTGGAGAGACGGGCAAGGGGGAACGAAAATAAAGAACAAAGGGATAGAATGGGGAAGTCACAGGGTGGAAGGGAAGGGGGCAAAGAAGGGAGAAGAAAAGGTGGATAAAACAGTGGCGGGAGGGGGGATGACTGGCAGATCGCTTTGTCGTGATTGTTAGGATAATTTTCAGTGGCTCAGCTCCAGAGGAAGACGAGAAAATTAAGACGGAGAGAGCAAGAGACAGATAGGAAGAACGGAGGGAGAGTGGGGGAAAGAGTGGGGAGAGGAGGTATGGGAAAGAGAGAGAGAGAGCAAACACAATGTAATGATTAAAACGACAATGTTTTGACAGGGAGTTCATTTCCGGACAGAACAGGGTAAATGACTCACAATATAACACAATAGTTATTTATGTCAAATGTTTTGTTGCTTTCTCTATGAAAAATCCTTGGTTTGTAAACTCGTTGCATCCTCATGTGGTTTTCAGTTGAAGCCAATGTTCGTGTTTCCATTACAGTGACTTCAGTTCGTCCTCTTTTCTCGACAGTTCGATGAACGGCCTGTCTCTCTGCCTCAGTCAACCACGCAGCGATTTTACAATCAATTTGATAATGCTGAGTCTCGGATTTACGTGTGCTCAGTGAAATATACGTGCCTGCTTACTTTTCTGTACACCCACCGCGCGAACGCGCGAATGCTTTCATACATGTATGCGCACATGAACACGTGTGCACAGCACAACACAACTGAAACATTCGTCAATCATAAGTGTATAAGATAAGCACAGAATGGATATACACAATAATACAAATGCCTGGCATGAAATAGATACATAGACGTGGAATACAGGAGAAAGGCGCTTTGATTTTGCATATTCGCGTGTAAACATTGATTGATTTATAACTACCGTTGACTGCGGCTATGAAATAAGGAAAGAACTATAGCACACACACACACACACACACACACACACACACACACACACAGAGAAAAACACCGCAGACTCCAAGTGGTGATGGCTTTTTGCGAGTGTGGGGAAGAGAGAAGGACCAATGACGATCCATAAACATGTCACATGGTGATGAATATTAACACTTTAAGGGGCAATTACTGCGCAGCTGACGTGATAACTTATGGATAGGCTCCCTTTGTCTGGGCTTTTGTAGCCGACGAATCAATCGTGTTTCAAAGGGATCTGACGAGAAT